>NC_092367.1:7284840-7584840 GCF_030848805.1 Temnothorax longispinosus | reverse complement strand
ATTTACTAATGATTTTCCAAATATCGACTTTAAGCAAGAATGGAAGTCTCCATTGGGCTATCGGCGGCAACGTACTATGTCCAGGATTAAGCTGTATCCACTCATCGTGTTCCATTGGTGTAGGAAGCCTATCATGATTGATAGCATGATTATTAAATTCAAAATTAATATATGCGAAATTATAATTTACCCGCTCCGAGTGTAATTTTGCAAGAAGCAAAGATAATTTCTCTTTTCCATATTTTTGTCTCCTATGAGATCCATTAGGATAATGAACACTTCATAGTGGTAAAATGTGATCTGGAAATTGAAATGTAAAATTCACATTATAAGAAACTATACTATCCAACATTTTTATATATAGCTTACGTGTTCCCATAACGTAGAGATACATCGCTTCAACATGGATTTATCTTCCATTTGTGCAACAACTGCATTACATTTCTTTCTTAATTCATCGATTTCATCTTTACAGATAAGTAACTCTATAATATATTACTCGATTATTAAATTGGTATTCAATATCATACGAAAATGATCTACGTATAAAAATATGTAAATATCCAAATATTAAATTAATTGTCACAAATACATATTATTTCCTTATACCATTTACCTTTATTTGCGCTTGTTTTCGAAACAGTTATTGTTGGATTCCACATTTTTAGTAATATTTGTAAATAATTCAAAAGGCAATCATTGAAATTAAATCCGAAGCTACAACAATAATCTTTTAATAAAGGAATCACGTTCTCTTTATTACTGTTTATGATCTGCTGTAAAATTTTTCTTTTGCTCGAAGCACTATTTGTTAAAACTTCTGTAAATGTATTAAAAATATATACATTAACACATATGTATAACAAGATTTGCGTTTAATATAAAAATAAACTCGATGATAATGCATGAGCGTACCTTTAAAAGTTATTGAATAACGTGACAGTCGTTGTGCCCAAATATGCAATAGCTTGTAACTCTCAAACGTTTGTATCAATGATCGATTTTGCCCCAAGCGCGAATATTCATATCCCAAAGTTGAGATTGTACAATGCCGAATATGGTCGGCCTGAAATCTACAAATATAAATCTTTATACATTATTATCGAAAATTAATTATCGAAAAATAGATTTATTTTCTTACGATGTAGAAACGGTGGAAAGCCAACTGCACGCCTCTTGTTCTGATAACATAAAGAGAACCGATAGCCCTAATTGCAAATCGAATGATCGTCCGGTGCATAACTTTCTCAATAAATTCATCAAAAGCTGTGATAATATAAATTTCATTTCCGTTAATATCTCTTCGTTTCTTACAGACGTGCTAAGATACATGAAATAAAACGTTTTGAAAATTTGCAGTAAAGAATAATCGTTGTGTTGAGGTTGCATCTTTCTCATATTTTCCAGGAAACCAGTTAGCCATTGATCCATTTGGTCCTACATATAAACAAACTATACTGATATATCACAAACTATTTTTTACAAATGAGATTATATACATATATATGTATAAAACTTACAATACATACATCGTACTTTATGATTTCATTACTGTCGATTTGATTTGAATGATATAAGTGCAGAGACATTGCGCCTTTAAACAGAGACAACAATTTTTCATCCAAAGATATTGCTTGATCTTTATAAATTGTATACAATTTCCAATTAGATTGCGTTACAAGTCTCTGTTTTACATCAAAACAATCTTGGGTAGAAAAACTTGGGCATGCACTGATACAAGTGTAAAGCATTAATGCAGATTGTAAATCACCTGAAATATTAGTTTGCGACATAATTATTACCATTTGAATCATTAATACAATTTGGATACGTACTGTCTTGACAAGTATTTAACATCGAAATAGTTAAGTTTTTGACAACTTTTACAACGTTTGTGTCTACAGCAGCATGTTGTAGTATTGATAGGCACATCTTATGTATATTTTTAAATTTTTCGGACACCATATTTAAATCTTTATCATCACTGTAAAAACACAGAAGAAATAAATAATATTATACATATGGAAAAAAATGTAAGACTAAAATACGTAAAGTACTTACTCAATAAGTTGTTCTAATTCGTTTAAGTTTTTCATCTGCTCTAACATAGATAAAGTTGCATATGACTTTTCTAATCCTAGCAGTTCAGCAACTTTAATAACTGTCTTGTGCGTAATTGTCCAATCGTTCTCCTTCATATCTATTAAATGATCATATGTAAATTGTATTTTTAACAAGTATATGTATATTGCATCTAGTTACAAAAATTGAATTAAAATTTTTACTTGAAAATTTTGAGATATAGTTTTGCAACACAAGTAACTTTTGCGTGTGATAATCTTTCAAAGAAATATTAATCTTATAATATTTCTTCAGTGCATACAATGACCTTAAATCTTTTATCATTTTGATAATATTGTTGCAACGATAGGGGCAAACACTTGACTGTGTTAATAAGTTATATATTTTAAACTCTAAGCAACCCAATATTTCCATATGATAGACCAAAGACGTTGCATTCTAAAAGTAAATATTAAATATAATTATATCTTTATATATATTATAATTTATAGATAAAAATAATTTCCAATGAATGATTGTATCAAAGTTCAATTTCTAATTTACCTGAAAAGAGAAAGCTGCGACAATATAATTAATAATTCCTTCATAACAATATAAAGCGCTAGCAACATCATTTTCTAAATGATGTATTATATCCATTGCTTTTTCGAGATTCCTAAAACAATATTTGCAATAGATTAAATAAATAAGTGCTTTATATTCGTACAACTTTTTTCCTTATGCAAACTAGAATAATACATTTTTTACGACATACTTTTCATTTAATCGTACGTTTAAACATCGACAAAATGCATCTTGTCTTAATTGCTGATCGTTTCTAGTTAGCACATCTATATCGTTAATCATAGAATCGCAATTTTCTTTTATTATACGCGACATTAATTTCTAAAATATAAATAATTTTGTAATGTAACAACATACATAGAGATATCATAAAAGATATAATGCTACAATTTATACCGACATTATTCACACCAATTGTTGCATATCCATATTTCATTAAGATGAGCTTTATTGGAACGTAATCGCACTCAATTTTAATTTTAAAAGATAAACTGTGGTCGTAATTAATGCCTGTTTCTGCTAGAGTAGCTATAGTTGAACTCCAGGGCACCGGTGCTTTTCTTAAAACTATCAAAGTTTGCTCCAGTCGTTTCTTATAAATATGTAACATAAAACGTTGCGTTAAATAAATAAAAAGATATTTTATAAATTATAATGTCGCAAAAATAATATGTCTCTAATATTCACCTCCATATTGTGTATAAGGCCTATTAAAATAGTAACTCTTTTCTCCCATGCGGCTTCTTCATTAAACCACCAACTGTACGAATTTTTTATAGTTTTCTAAAAATATAAAATATTTATATAATTATTTATCAGAAAAAACTTTTACATTATAAGCAACATGTCTTTGTATGTAAAACCAGATAATGAGAATATTATACGAACCTGGATATATGTACAGAGAACAGTATCGTTTTGTAAATTATTGTTAAATATGTATTGTTTTAGGAATGTGTTCGCAAAATTCGATATTTGGTCAATATGTATTTTATCCAACAACATGTAAATTGCTTCTACAGGTGAGTCAATGTATATATCAAGAGGTACCCTCAATCTATTGGATAATTTAAAAAAATTAATAATGTTAGTTTATGAGCTAATTTAAAATTACGATATTACTGACCTGTAAACAATCTTCAGTTGTTGAATGTCGGATAAAGCTTGAAACAGAACCATAAACTGTTTCAGTAGAGAATTCTGATATCTGTACTCTTGATGAAAATACACCGATTGATTATCTTCAAATTTAAGCAATTTTATAAACTTTTTAGCAAACTCTGTGCCAATTTCTGGCCATACTGTACGATGAGATATCTCAAGATATTTTAATTTTTTTAAACTCCAAGACATAATCTCATTTATTGTATCAGGTAATAAGGATAATAATGTTGGTATAAAATGAATAAGCCACGGCCATAAATATGATGGATCCACATCTTCAGGTAAAATTGTAAAAATGTTTCGTACAGTCTGCATAGATATATGTTGTACAAGATCAGGAAGATGCCTCGTCCAAATTAACGTAGCAGATTTTAGTTGACCCTATAGAAATATTAAATATCGTAAAGTACAATATTTTGACATAACAATTCTTGTAACTTCTCCCATTTTTACATCTCGCAATATATGTATATAATAATCATATAATACCATGTTCAAACGAGTAGTACATTCTTCTAATAAATTTGCTTGTGAAAATCGTATCCATTCTTTCATAGTTGCGTCGTCATTCAATAATGTATCTACCTCGGTATCTTGGATCATTTGGAAAGTCTCAAGTCTATATAAAGCGTCGTTTATTACCGATAAACTGGTATTCAACGAATCATTTATATCTTTTATCTACAAAGAATATAAATGAAATATAAAAACACTGCAGAATGTATACCGATAAAGGGAAAAAATATAAAATACCTTAATATTTTGCGCTATTCTTTGCCGAGCATATGAATATATCCGTTTCATTTGTATATAATCAGAAATGAGAGCTTTACTACAACATTCAATCACATATTGCACATCTTGTATTTTATCTAGAATATTTATCAGTGTATCTACGTTAACTGAATTAGAAGCAGATTTTGCCCAGGGACTGAGCTGTTCCACGAGCAATGCTGCTTTAGAACAATAAATGGGTTCCACTGAAAGATTTAATTTTTCTGCAAAAGCTTGAGCTGCATCAAAGTGTCTCTTCTTTAATAATCTCGCTAAACGTATTTCGGGAATACTTTCCAATATCGTTTTTATTCTAAACGTGTCGATAATACCAGTCTCAGTAGATATAATACCCTCTATATAAAATAGATTATCAGAAGCGTGTAAAACATCCAATAAATAAGTATTGGTAGATACGTTGATTTCTAATTTCTGTTCAAAATCTAAAAGAAGAAATACAAAGTATCTCATGTTTAATTCACAAAAATCGAAATATTTACAAATAAAAATAACATATTTACCTGGATAAGAAATAACACGTAAAATATACGTAGCGTAATTGTCCTTAGAATGGGTTAAAAATAAAATTTCACAATGATCAGCATCATCATGATGTATTACACTGAAATCAAACACTGGCCCATCGTATATTTTCAATGTAAGAAATGTATTCAGACATATCATATTTAATGTATGATCTGTACGTAGACAAAGCATTTTACTAAAACAAAATATTTTTTATATATTATACAACTTAAAATAGAAACTCAAAAATACAAATTAATTACCTATATACTAGCGTGATTTAAAAATTTTCTTTACCTGTTGCCATGCAGCGACTTTATCTTTTTATATCCAAAAGAAAATACACTTTGGAAATTAATGTATTGTTCATTAGGCCAAGTAAATATCGAATTTGTTCCAACTATAGCTATCGATAGTTCTTCTGATGGCGCTTCTATTGTAGCATTAAGAAACTGTAACACACTCTTTATAAATTGATGTGGAAAGTAAAAAAAAAACATGATATTTTTGACATGACTTTGTCTTAAATGCAATCAATATATCCATAAAAGTATTAATAAATTCTTTTAAAAAATTCAAATTACCTTCAAAGGAGCAAATCCTTTAAACAGCTGAGAACATTGAATATCTGCAGTATATTCTGCAACCATAACTTTATCATCACTAGTAAATGCAATTTCTAAAGCTTTAGGATAAAATTTGCAGAATCTGAAATATTTATAGAAAATCATTTATTAATCATTATAAAATCAATGATAAAAAGTAGTAGAATATGGTAGGATATAAGTAAATATACCTGTAAATAGCTCCAGTATTTGTGACAAGAATTATGAATGTTTCTTCACTTTGCTCCTTCAAAAATATTTCTATCACATTACCCTCGCTATCAGGTATAGTTCTGTAATTAGAAATTATTTATGCAGACATCAGAATTATATTTTTAGTATATTTAAAATAGACAGAGATATTATTTTTCAGATAATATTTAGTTATTTATATAAAAGATTTCGAATATTTACTTGGTAAAAATTATTTTTCCATCCGATAAATGTAAACAGTATAAAATCCTGGTTGCGAGCACCACAAATAAAAAGAAACCGTCCTTGGAAACGGAGTAACTGGCTATCATGGAGGGAAAGCTAATATTACATAATATTTCATCGCACGTTTCATCTTTAAAGATTGTAATAGACTTGTCAATTGCTACACAAATCTTGGAATGTTGAATAGATGCTATAACATTCGGTTGTTGCTCCACCTTAAAGAAAAAAATATACAGTTGTTAATTTCAATGCTGCATTATATTTTAATTTGTAATAACTATAATCACTTTGTAACTTATATAACGACTAATGAATCTAACAATAAGTCAATGTCAAATTTAAAATACGCGCTTTAATAATACAAAATACCGACGCGTGCGCATTTCACGTGGATTTAAACATTATAAAAAAGCAATTAACATTGCAAATAAAATTACGTCAGGAACTACGTGTTTTTTTTAGTCATCCGTTTTTAGCGAAATGCCCTTGATTTTCTCATTTTCTCAGAAACATTAACAGAAAATGTCAAATTAGAACCGGCATGTGGCATGTGGCATGGCACGTGGCAGATCGATAGATCGTGAATAAGGAACAGGGAATACCTTTTCAAACGATTGAATCGTCGCCACGGTGCATGCCTCGTACAGCGAACCGTTGTTTTCCGCGATTATCCGTGTCCCAAAATTAATAGTCTCATCATTGACATCGAAGCCCGACTGTATTCTACTCCACGAAGTCATTTTTAGGTTAGGAGCGTGGAGCGTACTGACCACGTGACATCGCACTCGATCGTTTGGGCGCCAAGGCGCCAAGCGTCAAGCGCCAAGAATGCACCTTACATTCCACGGATGGCGCTGCAGTTTTCATTATAAATTATAAATTTGATGATTGGCAATCGGTCAAGTGTTTTTAGGGGCTGCGCACAATGTATACATATAATTTCATCACAGAAACAGATTTCCTTTGAATTTCATGTGTTAATATTGAACTGTTTCCTATTCTCTGTTCCCTTGTTCCATTTTATTGTGCGCAGCCCCTTAGAATTAATATAATTTACTATGAGTAAATCCGCGATTTTAAATTTTTCAATTCGCAATTCTTAATAAAGAATGTCAAAATTCTTGGAATTTTTAATATTTCAAATTTCAACCTCCTTGCTAATTATGTTCTCTCTCCTGATACTTTGTCAATTTTCAAAATTCTTTATTTCATATGAGATTAAAAAAGTCTTTCCGGTATATATAGTCATCAAGATTCGAGCTGGAAACTTTTTCTATAACCGATAAAATCAATTTACAATCTACTGGCGGTAGATCAATGGTTGTATTTACTGTCGGTAACATATGTTTTTAATGAGCCATAAAGCTGGATGCACAATGAAAAACACAGGCAATAGATTTTTAACCTATCGGAAGCCGCGTACCAATTCTCTGTTCCTGTTGCCTGTACCTTTGTATTGTGCATCCAGCTTAAGGTGAGGTCAGTACTGTCAGTAGCAATCTATACACGTATGATGACGCACGTGGTATTTCCTTTACATATTCATTAGGTTAGGTATCGAAGAGATTATCTGATTTTATTTGAATTACCGAAACCACTCATCTCAGAGAAATACGAATCTGAATACAGTTTATATATTTATATTTAACTGGATTCGTAGCAATTATGGGTGATGCCACTTTCCTCGAAGTTGATGACTCTATTAAGGCTAAAAATTTATTATTATTCGTAAGTATATAGTAAAGATGTATTTTTTTTTTTTATGTATACGAGCAATACTTGGAATGTTGACTGTTTCTGGCAGGATAAAGATAGGGATACTTTAAATCAGCAAATGGACGAGATGATGAAACAATTTGATTCGCCACCATCTATTCTTGTGCAGCCTATTCCTGGTCTGTATCTGCACAACACATTTTGCACATTGCTTGTCATAGATAAGAGCTTGTTTACAATAATATAATATATGAATTGCAGGCATCTGCGTGAAAACCAGAACACTTAACAAAGAGAAAATTTTTGTCAACATATGCACGTCCGATAAAATTCCACCACCAGAAGATATATCTGATACTAAACTACTCGAGCTTCTAAATGATCAAGTACCTGCTTATACCATACCAATGAGTATTGGCTTTGAACGAATGGAAGCAGATAAATGTAAATAAAAACCTTTCAATTTTTTATTTATATTATAACACCAATGCTATATGCACGTGTCAATTATAAAATTATGTTTTTCTTTACAGCTGGAACACCCAGTGCGACATACGATGTCATGCTAAATACAGCATATCTTAAAAAATGTCAAGAAAAGAAACATTTCATGGCGTTTACGACATTAGTTATATTGAGTGGAGTGGCGGATAAATTTAACAAAGAGATTGATACAGAAAATCATGTTGTTCTTAAAAATCGTACGGTAAGCATATAAGAGATATAATGAGGATTTAACTGTTAAAACTTGTCAATGTTTACTCAATGTAGTCACACTTGTATGCTATTTCGTAGTTGAATTCATAATTGTGTATTATTCTAGGTAATGGGAAAACTTCAACAACATAGAGTAGAAAATCGTAAACCCAAAAAGCCACAGAGTCATAAGTCATTGATCGAGGAAATTTCGCGTTCTACGAAACCTGTCGACAGCAAGAACGCTAATCTACGAGATAGCGACACAGCAAAAATGGGTTATGTAATTTTAAGAGAACCAGCAAAAGGCCCAACTGAGCGTTTAATCGCTTTATTTGACATGCCAAAAAGCGTTAGTCACAAAGTTATTAAATGAAGTTACTCTAGAGTTGTTAAACACTAACAACATTCAGTCAGATAAGATAAATGTAACATGCATTATCACTTGCAGATTTCAGTCGAGGATATAGTAGTATTGATCAACTCTGATCGCATAAATGTCACGGATGAGAAAGCTTGTTGTTCGTACGACGTCTTAATTCCATATACGTACACGCTCAAACCAGATAACGCGAAAGCTTATCTAGATTACAATATTGGGGTGAGAATTTATATTTTATTCTCTTTTTTTTTTTCTTATATTAGATTATATATCTGTAACGTATATATTTTCTCATTTTCCAGGTGTTACGAATAGATATGTTAATAGAACAAAAATAAAATTAATATTAACAAATAATTTTACTTCTTTTATCTCCCACTTTAAAATAAATTTTTGTTAATTTCGTTTTTAGTTTGCGCATTTTAATCACGTTATTAAAGTGACTGAAATATGAATTCATTATACTTAAAACTTTTAATGTGCATTTATTAATAAAACAAATTTTTAAGACAAAAAATATTTTTTATATCAGGATAAAAAATATGTCTGAAAAAGTAAAAAATTATCCCTTGCTAAGTTATAAAAACTTAATAAACAAACGAGGTATAAAATATATTTCACAGAGCACAATATAAACCGAACAACAGATTGTATAAGTTTTTCATATTTCCGTGTAAAATGCTGGTCGTTCGATACCTATCATGCTAAAAACTTGTGGCAATAGATACACTGTATTTATACCTATCATGAAACAACTTACATATTTGTAGACTAGATCGACGAACACCTTATTTTGATTACCATTATAATCTTGACATTTTATAAGTTCCCTCCAATTAATTTGTAATATGCCACATATTATAATATAACTAAAAGATTTGCAGAAGACTTTTGTAGCAATAACGCCAGAAAAGCCAAGTGCGGTTCTAACAATCAGATGACCAAGCATAGAATACGTCGGCCAAACGATATGAAGCGGTGGCAAAGATTGTGATGCCCTTAATAAACCGGTATAATAATTGAGCCATGCTCCCGCGTGAATTCCTGCTACGACTGATACAACCATGGCAGTGTCACTTCTGAAATAAATTAAAAATCATCTATAAAATATAAGGTTTCAAATTTAACTGTGCATGTCCACTCGACATACGTTCAATAATTAGTAGTTGACACGTTATCTATATCTACCTAGTGGGTGTCCACTTGTAGCTGCTAGTTGGATAATATACGATAACGGCAATACTGATCGCGATCAGCATCGCTACGAGCCAAAAATTTGTAGTAACATAAGAATTTGTTATGTCCACCAAGGGTACCAATGGAATCATTAATGCAATCGTTAGTACTAAGCCGGCCACAATATCCAGCACGGTATGCATACCCAGGTATAATCTGCTCATACTGACAAGTACGCACCTAGAAGAGTCAAGTTGAATTATTTTACGTAAATACAAAAAGTCAACAAGCAAATATGGTATTTACAATATATTACTTACCAAAGAAATGCAATAATGCAGCCGACAGAAAATGGATAAATATATTTATTCATTGTAAACAACACTACGCTAAATGGTATCGTGAAACCAACCATGGCATGAGTGGATGGCATTCCATATTCTTGTGACCATTTATTTTGCAATCTGACCGCCGGAGGACACGCTGGTCTAGGCCAACATATTACATCTTTCAGTATCTGTCCTGAAAATGCATGTAATACAAATTAAAAAGATGTGTAAAGATAAATTACGTTAAAGTCCGTACACGCGCGCGTGCATGCATCTCTCATCTGATTATCATTATTTTTAATTATCACGTGATCGTACCAATGGTCATAATAGTGGCCCATACTAAGACTACTCTTTGGCCAACAGCTCCATCGACATTCCAAAACAGGAAAGGTATAAAAGTTGAGTAGAAGACCTCATCCCCTAACTCGGTTCCAAACACAAATGTATAATACCAAAATGAATTAGTGATTGCATAATTTGTATTATCTGAACGTGTCGAAGCTTCTTTGCGTCGGACCGTTGGCTCATCATTTGTTCCCTGTTCCAGAGCGTTATTCATTCGCTTTGCAGGTGCCGTCAGTTGTTTACTGTTTGCATCACAGCCATTTATTTTTTTACTATGGCAAGTTGAAATACACGTTGCTTCATTGTCGTCACGTTTCGCGTAAGCGTATCTTTTCTCCTCCTCTTGGAATGTTTCGTTATGCCTATTGTAATGTATTTTGATACCAAAAAATTCTTGTATCGATGCGACTAGTTGGGGGTCCTTTAAGTAATCCACCATTCTCATTAGCTTCTTATTGGATATCATTCTTATTGGACGTAGTCAATTTTTAATTGTTTTTTTTTTTCTTTTTAAAGAATTTTTAATATAGCTCTCTCATGGCCACAAGCATTCCACCGAATGATCTGCATAAATAATGTTAATGGCCTTAAGTATATATGTACAATGTGTGTGTGTGTGTGTGTGTGTGTGTGTGAGATGTAACTTGACGCAACGTACGTCGAATGGCTAATCGATAAAAATAAGTTCTTTTCAAAACGCAAACTGTTCGCTTTCCCCTCGCTACGTTTAATTGATAAACGTTTATCTGCGCCGTGACACGTAAGACAAGTATAATACGTAAATAGAAATTATGGTCAGAACTACCCAAAATGGTACATAATTGCCAAAGAGCAGGTATTTTAAGGTTTCATAATCTGTTGTATCGAACGAATCCTTGATAAAGCCTCGATGCGGGGTGATAATCTCTTGATATCCAACCCTACTGATTCTTTTTAAACTTTTGATATAGGTTGATTTATAGTATTCAATATTAAATATAAACATCGCTTATTGCTTTGTTTACAATACACGAGCGCTTGGGGATTGGCTTGGAGTGAGAATGAGAATGAGAATAGTGAGATTAGGTTAGGTTAGGCCAAGGCGTACCGACCGGGAGCCGGGACTGCCGGGAGTTCCAGTTTCCAGTCCCGGGACCGAGGATAATGGAGGAGTGTCGTCGACGCGACGGTTGCAGACTGCAGACTGTTATATGCGACGAATCTATCTAATTTCTAATACACATATAGTAACGTAATAACAATAGAAATATTACGACGTAATATTATATTACAATATTTATTAGAATATTTATAGAGTCGAACGATGATCCCCAATGACCGATTTTACGTTCCTAAAATGCGGAATAAATCCACGTTAATATCAAATTTAATTCCACGTGACGTGGAAACGAACATTCGACAAAGTTGCGGCCTTTTATTATTTCCAAACTTACCAAGAGGATATCGTCAATATCGTCATCGAACGTCGAATAATCCTATAATCTTCGAGTGAACCAACCGGCGGCGAGCGGAATTGCAGGATGACGATATTAACGATGAAACAATGGATTTATGTTCAACGATTCAAAAAGAGGTTAGAGTTTATCGGATGAATGCTACGCAGAGGCACGCAGCTACGATCTACCGATCTTTCGTCTCCGGAATGTTATATATCGTCCGCGTTTAAGTCACAAAAGAGCACATTCGCAGAGCCACCCACGTCAGCCATGTCTGTGTCTACTGTGTCTAGGTGGTTGAACAACGGAAAAAACCATGATTTCACCGAAAACCGAAAACAGAGAGACCGGTTCACTCGTCGGTTTGCTCTTTGTATATGTCGATAGCGCGGCAAAAAACACGTGACGCGTATGTATATATGTATGTACAAGCAATAAATTAAATTTTTTTACAGCTGTTTTTTGCGACGTAAATACGTTGGCCTAAAATTTTTATCGGTTGAGTAGCATGTCCATGAGTCGCACGGATACTGTAGGTATAGATATCAGTGATATCACCGCCCTTCTGGAATCTGGGTTATCTGGAATCGCCGACGTCGACGCTGACGCCGACGCCGAGTCGAGGCCAAGGCCGAACCACCCAGAACTACCTCTCTTTATCGCGTGAAACAGGCAGTACAGGCACACGATTGACGACTGACGACACCACATGACATTTCCTCTCAAAGAAAAAGACCAATGGTGACCAATGCTTTCGCTGATTCTTACTACGCGAGTACGTGTATAATTGTAAAGACATAAATCAGTCCGAGTGTCCCGACTTGATGTCCCCGCTCCCCGCTCCCCGCTCCCGCTTTGGCAGCGGCTCGGCCGCGGCGAGTCGCGCGAGAGTCAAGACGTCAAGACGTGATATTCTGTATTCTGTCGAGATTTGCATCATTTGCATCACAAGTTCCTTAATGAGATACATTTTTTGCGCAGATACGTACTTGCCTATGCATACGTATGTATTCAGAATGTACGTACTAATTAGAAAAGATTGTCGCTAACAATTAGGCAACGCGACTTTTCGTCGTCATATCGAAACGTAACTACCGACTACCGTACCCGGTACCGACTCGAGGTAACTTCGAGAGCCTCGATGAGAGACCATCATTGCAGACGTGATCATGATCGGAGAATATCCAGAATGTCCAGAATACCAGATGTAGATGCAGTCGAGTTCGAGTTGGAGTTGTGCCGCGTGCGCGCGGTAATGTCGACGCACGGTAGTGCGTTTATCTTTATCTCCTACATCGAATACTCATCAAAGTATATCTCAAGGATCTCAAGTCGAACAGCATTGCTAATATTGCTATATCCGCTATTAGGTCAGAAGTTAGAAAGCGTGTATCGTCAGTATCGTCAGTCCAAAATAAATATATTCGAGTGGCGCGACCAAGAACGGTGGGGCTGCGTGAGGCGGCGCGGCGTATCGAGCTTCGAGCAGTTCGAGCCATACCCATACCCCGGACCCCGGTTACGTTGTTTACGATCAGTTACGAGTTTATTACTCATTACGGGTCGCAGCGAGTGACGAGCCGGACCGCGGGGCGCGCGCGGACAAGAGTGTCGAGAGTGCCAGAGAGTGCGTCAGTGCACGTCGCAGCAGGTGATCGACTGACGACAGTGACCACTAGGAGCAACGCAGAACGCAGGTAGACGGACAGGCAGGGCAGGTAGGCAGGCTGAGGCTACCGAGTACCGGGGCGGCCCGAGTCCGAGATACGCCTCGTCATGCACTGACGTTGGACATAGTGGCGTGATGCGAAGGAATTCCGATCGATCGCGGTCGGACTACTCGGACAGCCGGACTCTTGGACTTGGCAGGCAGTCAGTCAGTCAGTCACACGACAGACGTGCGTCGCGCGACTGCCAGCAGTCAACAGTGTCACCGGTCAGCGTCTGAGCAAGTGAGCAGTGAGCATCAGAGCACGGACGTTTCGATAACGCGGCACCCACGGTCACACACCGCCGCGCCGGCCTATTGAACGCCACGAGCCACGAGTCCGTCGATCAGTGGACCCTCCTCCTTGAGCCTACTAATCACTCGACGTACTTTGACCAGCGTGAGACAATCCCGCGGTCCCGTGCATTCTCGCTTGTCGGACTGACGATCGCTCGGTTCATTCTTCATTCTCTTGACCGACGACTCGTTGCCTACATTCTGCCCGCAGCCCGTTTCTGTTTGTTGTTCGGAGCGAACGAACGAACTAAAACGCGGGAGTCGAGCGCGACGACGCTCGACTATAAAAGGTAAATACTCGGTCTATATTAGCATTTTCTATATTTTTCTTCCCACCTTTTCTCATTCTTGCCTCGAAATCTGAATCTTCGCGAACTCTTTCATTTCAACGCGAAGCACAAAGAAATACAAGGACTATTGCGAAACGAAAACATCTGATTAAGTATCTCAGTTTGCTTTCCTCTTCGTGCGGAAATACCTTTTTTTTTTTTTTTTTTTTTTCAAGTATATTTGATCAACGCGTGAATATTCAATCAGGTAGCTGTTGACGTGTATTTGCATTCATTGCAATTTAATTGTCGCACCATCCTACGAGAGATAAATAATCACTACGCACTTTTTGCGTGTGTTTACACCTATATTGTTTTGATTTTCGACACGTATCCTTGTAAAAAGTGTTTACGTTTAGGACCTACGTTGTGAAATATTTCAAAGACATACTTCGGAACGTGATTTGTCCTAATGCGCGACGAGAGCTGCTGATTGTGATTATAAACATGAAAGTTATTTTGGCATCCCACTACAACTAACGTAATTTATAAATGGAAATTTGAGTTTGCCAACAAAACAGGAAGAGGACAAACGTGAAGCGTAATTTTATTTCCTCTCATTTACAGTTTATAATTTTTTTTTTCCCAGATGTTTGCATTTATAAATGCAAAAGAGAAAGAAGTTTAAAGAGAGAAGTCTTTTGAATTATTCAGAAAAAGAACTCGTGCTAAAAGGTCGTCTGAAAAGTTTTTCCGTCTGAGAAAATTGAATATTCTTCCAGACGACTTTACAATATCTTTTCGTATTTTCCGTTGGCCTTCTGCGCGCGCGCGCGTGCGTGCGTGCGTGCATGCGTGCAGGAACCGGTTTCTTTTCGTTTCTCTTCAACGTTCGCGATTACGTTCATGTCATACAGACGGGAAATGTCCATGTCCTAGTCCTAAGTAGCTGGACAGAAAAATCATCGTCGCGATCGATCGCGCGTGTTTTCTCGCGGTCGACTACGGAAAGTACGGAACGGAGTATACGGACGATTCTTGGACCGCGTCGCGTGTCGCGTTCGGCGTTCGGCGTTACCCTCGCGAGAGAGCGTGGCCAAGACAAAAATATATCTCACGATCGGGGTAATACGACGAATCAAGCATGCGCGTGATGATATACGATAAATTTCACTCACTCTCTCTCTTTAAACCACATTCAGGACGTTGTCCGTTGTCTCGTAGTCTCGTTGGCTCGACCACAACTTTCCGCTATGTAAGCTCCTTGCTTCCGACTGGAGATTGACTCGACCAAGAGAATATCTAAATCGCGTAGTATCTGAATTCTCTTTCTCTCTATTTATTATTTCCGTTAGCTTTCGAAATATTTACAAAGTTGCCTTGTTTACTTAATGCTGTTACATTTCTTGCAATTTAACAGCACTACTAAATTGAAATGTTACAGTTTTAGAGTTTCTACTTGTGTCAAAGCACGTATGAACACGTTCTTGCATCGACTTTTCCCAATACGCTTCTCAAGATTTCGCAACAGATACGTGCAACTAAATTGTTTCGTTTACCGCAAGCTTGATGTCAAGAATCAGCATTCATTCCGCGTGACCGCAACAATTTGGTATTATATTATGAAATAACTGTTACATCCACACATTAGCAACGCTCCACCACAAGCAACTCGTTGTTACATAATAATTTTAAATAAATCTGTCATTTTAACATAGAAGTAATAATAATAATATCCTGTGTAATCTATTATCTCTCTCCCCCTCCCTTCCTCTCTTCCTCCCTTTCCCCTTTTTTGCAAAGACCAGCTTATCTTTATTACAAACTAACGGATTATCGAGTATCATCTGACTCATCGCTAATTTATCTCTCATCAAAGTTTCTTTTGTAATACCGTTTAATGTAATTCAATGACATTTATTTTAATATGACATTTAATATAAATCTATTAGAGTTTCGCAACCATCAACTTTGCAAAACACAATTATGTAATTTATTTAAATCCCTTTTGAATATATTTCCTTCGTTTAATGATTGCTTTTATCTAAAAAAAAGTTTTGAAAAAATTCATCATAGATCTCTTTAACGTTTTACTTTTCGTAGAATTAGAATTTACGCGCATCGAACGAGTCATCGTGACCAATAGCAGGGCAGATGACTAACTCGCTTGCCGCGATATTACAGCACACCTGGCTATAATTGCTTCCAAGTTCTCTAAGGCCCGTATTCTGAACGCTCTTTTATCGATAAATACGCGCATTGATTTCTAAAATTCTATAGTATATGTGACGTAAACTATATGCGCTAGATGCGCGCATTTATCGATAAAAATGTGTTCGGAATATGGGCCTAAATCGCTAATACATCTCATTCTCCATGATCACTAAAGCGAGTTCGATGATAGGATACATCTCAATATATACCCAAGCACGATAACGTAGCGTTTTTCCTGTATTTAATTTAGAAAGAAGTAACGTTCTTGAAAATAAATTTTTTTGACGGATAGAGACACGATTTTTACATATACGCTATTTATTATGTCAAATATATTCTTGATAATAATACTTTTATTCAACAAGTCGATGCTACATTCTTGCATCCCTGCGTTCCTGCTACAACTTGTACTGTGCTCAATTCAGAATTTGAAATATTAAATAAAAACGCAAACATATTTTATTTGCAGACTAAAGAGATGTTATCGAAATGGAGTTGGATCGCTTTTAATCTTATTGTCTATGTAACCACTGCCCCACGCAAAGAAACTCTCCAGGAGGACGAAGCTAAAGCTTTCTTCGAACTAATCGAGTTGGATTATGAAGATGTATGTTACAACATTGCCAATGTTCAGTGGTCATTTATCGTGTCACCTTCCGATAAAACATTATCGACATGGGTAAATATATTTAAATTGTTGCTTAATACACACAATAAAGACTTGCTATCCTATGAGATGAAACGGAGGTATGTGTTTCGCTATATTCTAGGAAATACAGCAATATAATTATACGGAATTTACAAAAACGCAGAAAAGCGAGGTAATCAATAAAATTAAGAATACAAAAGAACAGCTGAAACCATCTCTTCAATATAAATATGACGTGATTGAGAAACCTGGCGACACGTTGCTAAAAGATGAAGATTGGAAGAAGGTAAGAAGCTTTTTCGGATTCCAATTAATAGTCTGAGACTTTAAATTATATTGCAATTATATTTTACATACAGCTTATACATTTCGCTGGCGTCGTGGAATTGCAACGATCAATTATTAGTCACGTGAATAAGTCGCAAAACTATTCACGGGAAGGTATATTTTTATTAATTACATTGCGATAAAGATTCAGTACATTTTATAAACTACATGATACAACTATTGGCTCGTAATCATATGATTTTAGGTGTGGAATATTTACTCTCTCATAGTGGAAAACTAGAAGATAAGCAAGCTGCTTGGAACGCTTGGTATCGCCAATTTGTACCGTTAGTGACAAATTATTCAAACAATTTGCCACTCCTCGATGAAGCCGCAAAACAAAATGGTCAATATAAATGAAAACATATTACGTAGATAATAAGGGTGTACATTTTAAACTTTGAATTAACATTCAAATATTCAATTATAGGGATGGAAAATGTTAAGGAATATTGGGAAATGCTGTCAGGATATTCGGATGGATATGATAAAATACACAGTGAATGGAGTCGGATCAATAATCTTCATAAAAAGATTGTAAAATTTATCAGTACAAACTTGGCTCGAAAGTATGATATTACTATAAATGATACACTTCCAGCTTATTTACTCGGTAAGATAGCAACAATATAGAACAATGAATTGAATTTGCTGTTAACATGTTCCATTTGAGCGTAGTAACATAAAATTTGAAATCTTATCTTTTAAAGTAGTCTTTAGTACTGAAAGATTTGTCATGGGATAAATATAAAAACAGATCTTCCATAAATTTGGAGATTAAATCGCTGTTAAGTTTTTGTTTTTATGTAAAAGATTGCGTAAAAAATTGCGTACGCAATTTTGATATAAGAGCGAATAATTGATAATTTTTTTAAAACTTATTTTTATAATTTACCTGCACTCTGCAACTTGAATTTGTATTGTTTCATTCGAAAGGTAGCTTACAAGGACACGACTGGACGGATATATCATCAGACGCATTACCCTACTCAGAATTAATTTATGATCTCAAAAGAAATCTCTGGAGAAAGGTAGAGATTGCTGTTTTGTGCTTATGCTAAAACTTACAATCACTAGATTACAATCACACTTTTGTAATACCTGAAATTTTCTATTATATTATATAGAAATACGTGGGAAAATCTTTGTACAAGACTGCATCCAATTTGGGTTCAATATTGTTGAAACAAGTTCCACAAGCGGGATTTTGGGATAAGAGCGAATTTAACCAACAATGCCCGTCCAGATTGTTGAACTTTTGTCGTGAGGGTACAATGAGGCATGTATATCGAAATCTACAATTTCGAACATTTATCGTCTGCCTAGTTATTTATATTTTTTTAATAGCGCTTTGCTAAATTGAGAAATATTATTTTAGAGTTTCTACTTGTTCCAAAGCCACAATGAGCAATTTCTTGACAGCGCATGAAAACGTTGGGAAAGTATTATTTAATCAAATGACTGTAGAAAACACTCCTGTTCTCGATACAGTTAACAGGTACTCAGGTAAGCAAGTATTGGATTTATTAAAGATACGCGTCAATTGTCCGTAAAATGTTGAAAGAGCTCGCCACATAAAAAATATTTGGTCTTACAGGATTAGAAGAAGGTATATCGACACTATTTGGGATACTATCGGCAAGTCCTGCGTGGCTCAATCATACTCATTTAATGAACGGTAGTAAGGATAATGAGCAACGAATGATCGTGTCTTTAATGATAACCGCTCTGAATGTACTCCCACGATTAGCATATTATTACTCCGCCGATTTATGGAGATTAAATGCGATTGAAGAGAATATTACAGATCCGGCAGATTTGATAGCATCATGGTGGAAGTACAGGTATTATAATACTTAGAGATTATTAGAAATTCATATAGTTTATATAACTATAATATTTAAAGTTTTAATTATGTATTATATAACCCAAGGCAAGAGTACGAAGGTATCTCCTCTCTTAATATGGATAATCCTACTTTCATGGACGATAGTTATATTGTTAGAAATAAACCATATCTTCCGTAAGTATACTAATGTATTGAAATATACAACTATCTTATCTATCAACGATAATTAAAAATGTTCTATCAATGCAGCAAAATTCTTGGCACAATGCTATCTTTTCAATTATATGAATATAATATGGATTCAACCGAAGTCAGATACAATGATATTGACGGAAAGTTAATAAACGGCAATATAATGTAAGTTGGTATAACATAAAGATAATAATACATATATGCATACACGTTCTGTGCAGAAATGCATTTCTGTGAAGAACGTGCTCTTGATAAACCTTTATTAATTGTTCTATGACTAATATGTATAGAAAAATGATTCAACATAGTGGAGCACGCGAGTGGCAAGATGTCCTGAATAACTTCGTTGACATAGACGATATATCTGCGGATGCGCTTGTTCTGTATTTTACACCGTTGGAAGAATTCATCGAAGAAAACGAAGACGATTTCGAGTATAAGTCTGGAGCGACGGCGGATAAAGAACTTGAAGAATTGGAGAAACATATTTTGCGAGAGATCAATACTCCTACTACAACGCCTCCGACAGCTATTACAACAAAAGCGACGTCGTACAAGATAATAAGTAACGCGAAAAACATGCAATCAAAGGTAGACAAATCTTTAGAATCGAAATCGTCCATATATATAAAAGAAGATAAAAACAATCCTGGGTTGAACTCACCAACACAAGTTTCTTTCAACAAATCATCATCGTCGATGCCCGATGTTTTGAACGGTACAGAGAATAACACACCAAAGATTAGTACTAGTAAAGCGGTATGGGCTATAAGCGCAATTCTTATCGCGATAGTAGTCATTTGTATCATTGCGATTTTCGGAAGACGAAGATGTCGTAAAACGCCAAAAAATAGACGGTACGTTTAATAGTATAAATTTTTGTTACTAAATATATTTATTTCTCGCATTTAGGCGTTAAGAGAATTTAATCATGTAACTTATTATCGCAACAATACCTCTCATTTAAGGGAGTCATTTTCTAATCGCTCTTTGGAGTATTCGACATCGTGCATTCCTTAGTAATGTTCCTTGTAGGCTACGTCCACTTTTTTCGGACATCACTAACGATCACGTAGCTCAATCACATTTGCCTTGTATTTCTACCTCCAAATCTTACCTAGGAATGAGCTTTTAGCTGCTCCTTTGATATGTAAAGTCTTTTGATAATAGACTTATCTCTCGATCGATTCATATATTATCCTATCATTCTAGGTAATTACAACAATTTATACGAGTAGTATTGGGCACAAAGGATCCTAAACGAATAAAATGCGATTGCAATTTTTTATATACCTATCGTATAATAATATTCATGTATATATAAAAAATATGGTTATATTGTATATTGTATACATACATATATGTATATGTATATGTATAAGTTTTCTGATTTGTAATGCCAAATCTATACCTCAATGACTGGTTTATCGCTCCCGTCATATTACGATGATAGCACAATTAAGAAAGTTATATATAAGTGTTGTACATAATCGATAGTTACAAATGACATTTAAGAAAAGAGAATATAGGTAATTAAGAGGTTATAGAGCTTATACATAATGATAATCATTATGCAAGGTTTAATATTTCAGCGTACTTAGCATAAGTAGATTATTTTTCTACAAATATTGTAGTATCGTCAAGTATTGTGCTTGTGCGTCGTTTACATATCATTGTGAAAAATTTATATTTTTTTATAAAGATATCTCATATACTTATCTGTCTTGACACATCTGTTCAATAGAACCATAAAATATTCCATAGTTAAAAAATCGATAATCAATGCGATTGTGCCAAAGAAATCGCGCGGTTTTGCGTATAATTTCTTAAAAGTGTATATACAGACTGTAGGAACTGTAAGAGAACAGTAGAGGTATAGCGTGAAACATACTGTATCCATTAATTAAATAAACATTTCATCATCAAAATAAAATGATAATTTTACCTTTACTTCGTGTCTAAGTTAAATGAATATTCTCTCAACTTTTAATATATATATATATATATACATACAATTATATATTTATCAGAAATCAATAACGGTTTAACAACTCTAATATGATTGATCTGATGATTCTGCTGAATCAAAAGTGGAACAAACTATTCAGTTAAGTCAACCCTCAATATTTTAATATTATCGCGAATTCGCGAATATTTCAGATTAAAGAGTGTTTTTTGTTGATTGGGATAAAATAATGTTTTCGGTGCATCTGATCTGGTCGATAGTAAATAATTTATTAATAATAATAATGATGTGTGTGTTAAATCAAGGAGAAAAGATCTCGATAAATAACAAGTTATTTTACGCCAAGCTTAAACTTAATATTTATTCCATGACGTTTCGATTCGCGACGTCGATATCTTTGTCGTTACGTTCTTTCGATGATGCGAATGATGCGCGATATCCGCGGTGAGAGGAATATATAATTGAGCATTCGCAATTATATCGCTATTATTCCCGGACTCGGATATATATGAGTGGAAGAAAATCCAGCTTATTAATTCTGGATGGACAATTAATTGTCTTTACGTTCGTACTTTTGTAGATGCCGAGGTGAAGGAGGAGACAGGAGGAGAACTTGGACTACCTCGACCACTTCGAGATGGAAGGTGGAACGAGGGTGGAAAGAGGGATCATCCCCTTTTCGCAGAGGCATGCGCGTTTGCAGTTGCACGAGGGTTGTCGCGACCAGGGAGGGGTTCTGACTTCGATTCCAGTTTCCAGTGACTCAGAATATACATTTACGAAAGTGTGTGTCTCGCCTTGAGATTCGATAATCGGCAAATAACGCGCGACGTTGTCGTTGGTCGCGAATTCGTGATTTAACGAAAGGGCCAACGAGGACCCTCGCCGCGATGTCCTAATGTACGCTTCGGTTGTGCGAGCGGCACGGCCATCAGCTGCTTCCCTCGTCATCGTCATGAACGTGAGTCGTGAGTACCTATGCCCTATGCTAGTCGCTTCTGATATCGACTGGCTTTGGCCGCGCGGCGACGCGACGCGAGCGTTCTTGGGCCGCTGGGCGTTACTGCGTTCTTTCTCGCGTCTTTTTCGCCCGAGATCGCCGCGAGATTCGAGTTTTCGCATATCTTTCTCTCCCTCTCTGGCTATCATGAGAATCATCGAGATGTACGTCATTGACCTCGAAAGTCCTCTGTAAAATCGATGAGGAGATACTCTTTAAACCGGTGCCGTGCGGCGCGGTGGAGGAGCTTCCCCCCCGTGTGATTGTACCTCGGAGAAACTGCGACGCATCGAGCAAATGTGCATCGAAAACTTTTTGCGATACATCATTCACAGTGTTCACACCTTCACACATACGGAAATATCAGCACGGATTCACAATCAGTTCCCGTGTTCCCGTTAGTAGTTGAGCTGAGTTGAGCTTCGACTGCTTCGACTGTTTTGCTGTACTATAAATAATGTATCGATTTCTTTGCAGACGATTCTAAATTCGAGAACTCGTGATCCATTCACTCGCACGGATTTTAATTTTATATGTTATATAACGCGATCGCATTAATAATAACTGCTGTATAAATTATAATTTTATTCCTTCTGCCTAATATTTTTATTTCTAATTATAAGTTATGCGCTTGAATCTTGCTATTTCTAACGACTGCAAAATCATTATATTTTATACCTTCCTTCATTTCTGATTCGAACAAAAACAAAAACAAATACAAGTACAAGTTCTCTTAAGTTTCGTCAGATATCTCGACCCCTCATCTCATAAAAAATGCATTCTCTAAAATTTCAGTTTCTCTGAAAAAAAAAATATATATATATCAGTTTGAAAGGACACAATAATTCTTGCTCTTTCGAAGATTTTAATCTTACGCGGTTTGAATTTATACCTCCCTTTCGCCGGATTTCCTCTTATCCTGTCACGATCGAGGAGAGACGAATGTCCATTATTATGCTAATAAGCTATAATTAATCCCGAGCATTCCGAAGCCGAAATCCATGCAACGTCTAGGCCGATCGCGATCGCAGCATGTAAAAATATCGGAATCGGCCCTACAGAGCGGGAGTTCCGATTTATAAATGCCAAAATCGAGATGAAAATCGCCTCTCACACCGCGCTTCCAGGCAGCGCGCAGTGGCAGCGGCAGCTATTGACCATCCGCAGCTGAAGGCTTCGACGCAACGACGACTAAAGCCATACCTGAAATTTTAACAATTAAATTAGTTTACAGTAGAAAACATTCAATTTATACATATATCGCGTTCTCTGGATTTCGAAAAGAGTCGACTAAATTTGATCGGCGCCCCTAGCGAAACGTTGTCGATCGTGGACGACTGCACCGTTAAGCGTTACGTCTCGTGCCTCTTTGTAAATTTCTGTCGTGTAGAAAGAAGTATACGTTCATCGTATTAATAACATAATAGTTATTAATACGATAGACAGGAGCAAGTTGCGATATTACGTCGTAACAACGTCATTGACAACTTGACTAGAATTTTCACGTGGCCGGTGATCGGTGCGCGTGCCGCATGCAAGTAGGGAAGGAGAGACGAGAGACGTACATACATCTTATACATATTGTTAGCTTAGCACCTTCAATCCCTACGTTCCATTGTCTTTACTTGCAGCGTCATCATTAACGTCATTCACGCGGCTAACGTACCGGATGGAATTATGGAAGCTTGTGACGTAAAGTACCTTGCAGGCCGCGTACCGTTGAGTCGTTGAGCCAAGTCGTCTGAAAGCGAAAACGACCGTCGTATCCGAGAACCCACAGCTTGGATTCTGTCACAATTCGGCAAACATTGCAGGTTTGCACTTTTTTCCGCATCGCATTATTCGCAACTTGATATTTCTCTCTATTACTTATATAATGTTTTCATTGAATAATTAAAGCGCGAGGACCGAGGACAAACGTATCTTAGCTGATGATCTTGTGGCGAACGTGAGATAAACAAATGACATATTTTCAGGTCAAGTTATTAACGCGGACATTGTCTGACTGTCTGTGGCTGTGTGGCGACGGAACGTGAATTGGTAAGTCGGACCCTCTTATTTATCAGCAGACGTCAACAGATTTGCGTGTTTACGCGTGACGCGTGACGCGTGCGGCGGCGTCACGATAAAAAAGGAAGCTGCGGATGCGCGAAACTTAATCTGCAAGTATCATCGGCATTACGTTGTTTACGTGTGTTGACATACGTAAATTGACCATTTACGTGGCGATTCTCGAATCGATGACGTGCGCATTTTTGCGGTATGAAAACAAAACAATTTAAAATTTGCTAAAGATACAAATGCTGGAGATTTTTTGGAGCTGGTGTCTCGCAAATTTTATTTCAAATTTTTACGTAATCCGTGTAAGAGGAGGTCTTCCTACGCCTTACGTTTATTACGCCACGTCGACGCCGCATCTTGCAGGAAAACGTGGATTTCAACAAGAGCTCAGAGCTGACTCACTTGAGACCAAAATTTAAATCGCTTCCTCGATACCGAGGTCGAACGAGGCTTTCGAATCGCGTCATTGCGTCTCAGTGCGTGTCGTTCCGTCGTTCCTCCCCGCAGATCCGGAGTAAGTACATGTTAAACGCGATGTCGCGTGCAGGCCGTGCAGCAGTCATTCCTACGAGATCGAGAACATGCTAGTTTTTTAATTCAAGATTAAAACTCGCCAGTAATTTCCGCCAACTTTTTCCAATGATTTTTCATGAATAGCCTAAAGTCCCTTTTTTCTATTCTCGCGATTAAGGCCGATAAAAACCTTATTGTCGGCTAAGCTTGTCTCCGCTTCGAAGTTTTCGATTTTGCATATACGTGTTCGCCCGTCGCCGCGGCGAACGGGTCGGAGGTCGGAGGTCGGAGGTCGGAGCATCGATCGGTATTTTTCGAGAGCAGATGCTGTCGCTGAAGCGTTTGCCGCGAGTCACGGCACGCCACGAACGAACTTACAGATCCGCGCTTGCACGAAGCCGAGCCCTCGCACGTCGCAATTTTCGCGAGCAGGGGCTCTGCTCCGTAGTCCGTTCTCTCTGCATCTCGTCTGTTTCTCTCTCACTCTCATTCACTCTGCTTCTGCCTGTTCTGCCCCCGTATATACGAGAGGCGGTGCGAGCATTTATTAATAGAGATTAGAGTCCGGCGTCGTGTGGTGCCGTGTGCAAACGCCCTCCCGCGAGATACGGGACGCGGGACGCGGGACACGCGAGAGAGAGCATGAGAGAACAGTCTGACTCAGGGCCCGTCGCGGAAAAATAATCTTGGCCGATCTTCGGCGGTGAAAAAAAGTGGTCGATCGTGTCCGCTGGCGCCGGGCGCGGTTTGTTTGACCGACGATTGGCGAAAAGAGTGCCGCGTCGAATCGAGACTCTTCCGTCTTCCGAGTTGTTCCGATCGGCCGATCGACCGGATAAACGAAAAGGGTCTTCGTCCTTCGGAAGTAGGGTGTTTCTCTTTGTGCGCGCGCGAATGACGTTTCACGGCGATCGGGCGGGTGCGTTGTTCAGTTTCCAAGCGAGATTTTATCTTGTTTCTTATTTGGTACGACTACTTGAACTACTTGATCTTAGGAGAAAACGAATGACGAATGACGAATGACCAAGTGTCCAAGGAGCTTAGAGCCTAGAAGATATCTCCAAAATCGAAATAATTTAGACATCTTGCTTTCAAAACAGAATTTGAAACAGAACGCGGCGCGGGCGTGTTACTTTGAATCAACGTTGTTGTGTGTTTACATCATTAGAAATTACTAATTGGCGAATACGGTTGAACGCAGCAAAACTCATCGCGAGGTCGTTCCCAACTACCGATCGATTAGTTAATTAGTATAACTGGAACTTGCCGTTCGAGCCCGAGTTCTCTCTGCGTAATCTCGCTCAATCTTGCTAACAGTTATAGATTCGGAATTGCCAATTTGCCAGACGGACGTTATACAGAACGTTCCAGTAGATCTTTAAAGAAATGTGTTCAACGAATCTATCCGGCTTTATAATTATGGACTTTGATAATAATAACATTCGTAAAGAACGTTTTGTGATTATCAAATAAGTCCAATGGGCTCGAAGGGTTCGATACAAATACCTGAAAATATATAATCTTTAACTTTAACGGATTATCGCTTTCATAATCTACGATTATTCTCAGACTTGACGTAATTGACGTGTTACATCATATATTTCTATGAGACCGCAAAAATTTAAATCTTCTAAATCAGCTTTATTTAAGTCGCAGTTTCTTACTCCGGCTGCGATATTTGGGAGCGTAGGTGGACGGAAATTTTGTGACAGCCACGCTGCCATGCAAACCGGCAAACTCCAACTACCTATAGCCTATGCCTATATAGTTAACGATGTAGTTAATAATCTTAAATGGTATCTCGCTAAGCTCTAAGCTGCGAGGATATTAGCGGATACTGATATTTCAGATGAATTATTTCGCAGTGCGTCTTTTCTCGCTTCGCGCGCCCAACGTCGACGATGTCGATCGCCTCTCGGTATAGTCTCGATCCCTCTCAGGACGCAAAGTGATTAAGAAGCTTCCTACAGAATCGAGAATTGGAAAAAAAAACGCATCTCAGGTCAAGTGTCGCGCTAAAAAAACGTAGAGGACTTATCGCTGCGCTTGGAAATCGTGCGAACGAACGATTATCTCGCTATCGCGGACTTTATCGTGATATCGTCGCTGCACTTGGACCCTTGGACGTGGTGACGGAAACGCTATTATGATATAGCGAACGGCCGGAAGCCGGGAGCGCGAATCTAACTCGTCGTACTCGTCGACGAATGATGTTAGTGTTGCTGCTGTGCATCGTCATGAAGATAGCCGAGATCTCCGTGGGCCGGACGAGTCCCAGTCCCACGGCGCGGCCGCCGCCGCCGCCGCCACCACCCACTTGCGACAGGCGATGTAGGCGATGCAGGCGGTGCGACCGATATAGCTCGTATAGCCGATACAGCCGATGCAGGAACCCGTCGCCCAAGCGTAGGCAGCGTCGACAATCCTATGGCGATGATTATAGATGCATCTCGCGAAAACGTAAGGATGCGAAACGCTCCGTCGCCGTCGCCGTCGCCGTCGCTCCCTGCCGCATCGCACTGCATCGACGCCCGTCGGCCGTCGGCGTTTGGGTACCCCAGTCCCCAGTCCCCACCTAGCTCGTATCAAATCCATTTGATTCAGGCGTGTCGGCCAATTTTAAATAATTCCGCGTTTGTAAAACAGCGATACACTATTTTTCTTTTATTGTAGAGGAAATAACTCTATAGGATATATATGTAAAAAATAAAAACAAATATATTCCTATACTTATTCGCGCGAGCAGATGAAATTTTATCCCTCTAAAATGGGCAATTTTTTTATTCATATACGACATATACACGTCTCTCCAACAATCATGCTTATACGTAGAATATTTTATATGCGAAGAGCGTGTAACGTTATCCGATAACGCGCGCGCGTGCAGAATGTAGATTTATTGCATACTCGTGATACTCGTAAAAAAATTTTTGGCGGCCGAAAAAAGATGCGATATGTCAAGAGACAGCTGTAACCTATCTGTTCCTGTTCTCGTTCGCTGTTACTTTTTCGTAATACCTAAATTCAGAATTTCTATTCACCCGCTGGGCGCCTGGGGCCTGGGCCTGGGCTCCTCCCCTCTCCCGATTCTCCTAATCGACCTAATCGGTATCTGGATAATTGACGTTTCCCTTATCTCGCGTCAAGTGCAGAGAACGCGGGAAGGTGCAGGATGCACTGCTAGAACGACGAGCAGACGAGCAGAGCATACACGCTGGTCGCGGACATCTCGTGTCAACTGTCAAGTACTATACTACATAGAACGCGCGATCATAACCCAAAAATCCAATAACGGCAATAACCGTGATTGTAAATGTGACGGTCTATTATCTATGTCGAGAAGGAAGACGGGAACGGCGGGATCCCGTGGTGGGTACGCGAGCGCGAGATCGTTCGTTCCAAGTTGACAGAGAGAGGTTAGACTGGTTAGAGAAAGAGGGAGATGCGCCGAGGTGCGCTTCGCGGGACGCGACTGACGCGAGACTAGGGTTACGACGGGTTACGAAACTGCGATGCGCGAATCGTATTTTTCCACGACTTTTATGACGCGAACTAATGAATCGTCCAGGCGGTCCAGGTCGAGTCCTCCTACGGACGTGGACGCAGACGCGGACGCCTTGGCGAGCTCGCGTCCTTCTGCCAATGCCGCTGAAAGCTACCTCCGTAAGGACCGTAAGTCGTTTCGCAAACGCACCGTGCCTCTCACGAATGCTCGGTTGCTCGGATCCTGCCGCTTCTTCGATCACGATCGATTCAACGTACTTTACGTAGGAAGCGAAAGGAAGCTGCGTTACGCACGCACTTACTCGGATCGGAGTACATACCTTTCGTTACGACATTTGTCTTTCCACTCGATTATGTAAACACATATTTTTCTTGCTGTACGCGTACGATGACCCAGTTTCTTCTTCAGTCGCAGGCGTCGCAGGAGAAGGCGTAACAGGAATGGAAGAACCGCAAACTCCAGGATCGGATTGCAATTCTAACCCGGCGACGGATTCTATCCAGCAGGATCTCGTTGGCTCCGAGTTTGTTCAAGACAATGTTGAATATCAATGGTTTATCGATTATGGGTAAGTGCGTGCGTCAGCACATCTCGGCCTATTTCGACGTTCGACAATATTATTGCAAGGTATTGTACCCTGACGCATATCCTTACTTCTAGATATAGAGATGGAGGACTACATATCCATCCCAGTGTTCTTTCGTCGCTTTCCGCATCCTATTCTCCCAAGGATCTGGGTTATTATGACGACCTTGCTCGTAACTTGGACGCTAATCTGGCGGAGATTGACATGGAGAGCTTTCGTACGGCGGACATTCACACCCTCCTTACGGCTTTGCCTGTCATGTGCACGGAACCAGTTCAACATTCCGAAGTAAAGGCTCGATACGGCATAAATTTAATTAACTCCTATTATTGCAAATTCATCATCTAAGCCGAATGTAAACTGACAGATGCCAAATATGCCAAATGTGTATCAGGAAAGTTGTTTAAAATGATCATTCATCAGTTTCACATTTACGTCATCGCGACGTTACTTTACATGGCAGTTTACACGAAGCTTTAAATTCAAATGGGAATCCGGTTTTGCGCACTTTCGCGTTTTATTTTAAAATTTTTTATGTAACATTCTAAGTCTGGTGTATGTTCCATTATCGTCACAGTTTAACTATCAAAGGGAACAGTATGCCAGTATATCTGGATCTGTCATGGAAAAGCTTGACATCGGTTCCTCCATCAGCCCTCATACCAGTAGCCAGGTATGACAACGGCTGGAAGCACAATCCAGTCAATCCCACGTGCTATAAACAGTGTTCCCCATACATTTGATATTCAACCCATCTTACTAACAATCTTACGTCCGCTTTTTGTATTTTTGCATGGATACCAACGTATTATAATATTAAGTTTTATTAATATTAATTAAATGAAATTTTATTATTTTAATAAGAGTTAATACCTCTCGTTAATACCTGAAATACATAATCCTATTTAGTATCTAGTTAATTGAAATCTTGACTAGTGCTACATAGATGTGGATTATATATATATATATATATATATATATATATATATATATATATATATATATATAAAACAAGTAGTATTATAGTCTTGCAATTTATGTTACCAATCGCATATTACTATTTAAAGGGAGAAGATTCCGCATGTTCCACCGCTGATACAATATCCATATGCAAGTCGTCGTTGCTATTTTCTCCAGTAAAAGAGACACCAATGCTACCACCGGGTGGCAGCTACAGCGTAGATTCACTCGACTGCGAAGATATGTTACTCACCTGTCAAACGAATAATAAAAACAATTATACTATCGCTTTTGAGGGCAGCATGACTATGTATTCGGATGGCTCTCAAGATTTTGAAAATCATGGTAATGTATAGCCCACATGTAGAGATAGACTAATACGTCAAATCAGTTTCAAATGTTTACTAATAATTGAAAATACGTTGCCTTTTAAACGTTGTCTACTGTATTTTCTTCGTTTCTTTTAATTGCTCAACTCACGTTATTTTTAGATAAACACAAGACTTATGAATCACCAGATGTATTTTACGATAAGCCGAAAGACATGAAAGCTATGCTGGATTTATCAATGGCATGTTCAGACTCAAAGATATATACGACGTGGAGTAATCTGAAACATTCCTCTATGAATAAAGTAATAACTCGTCATCCTTCCGGTAACAATAACACGATACCAGATATCTCACAGTGTGCTGCTAATCTGACGCTCGGTGGGATGAATAAACGGAGCCAAAGCTTACCGGATCTCTCTCGCGTTCGTGAATTCCAGCATACTAATATACCTCTTAATTTTAGTGTAAGTGTAGATACAGATAAATGTAGATAAATTTACTTATGCGAACTTGTAATGAACGTACTTTGCGTGATTTTATGATATAAATTTTATATATCTGTTGACAGGTTGATTCCGCCGAATCAAGCAACCATATGCAGCGGTTGCATAGTTCTGGATCCGCGATGAGTCGTTCGACAAATGCGGAAAGTTCCGACAACGGGGAAAATGCTGGTACAAAGAAGCTGCAAAATTTAAGTCTCGTCAGACTGTTCATGAAGCAAAAGAGCATGAGCGTGGAGGGAATGAGTCTTACTTTGGATCAGTCGGATTCCGTTAGCGACAACAGTGGCTGGCCCACTAGCAACAGTGGTAGCGACAGCGCGACCAACACCAACACTCAGATACAACGGCAAAATGGTCAAGATAACATTTGTGACCGTCGCGTGCTCGAAAACGATTTCTCTATAAATTGGATCAAGCGCGATGTGACTGATAATCGTGACGTGGAAAATCAGAGAGACAGCTTGAATGTTTTTAAGTGTGCGATACGAAACGAAGATGATAAAGTCGAAATGGCGTCATCCGCATCGGTGGAAGAACTTTCGGAGAGTACGTCCAAGTCGGACTGCGCGATCGATCAACGGAGCTTCGATATCAACAATCCCTTCGAGCAGAAGAACGGTTGGGCCGCCGGCTTAACGGAAAAGAAACACCCGATCTTTCGAACAACCGGAATACAAGCAAATGCAGAAATGGAGGACAACGCGGTTCAAACTTCCTTAATTTTTACCGCGCTGAAGGAGAAACATGGTCCTCTCCTGCAAGAAACGACAGTTAACAAAAAGCCTGTCTACGTTGTGTATCCTAATTATACGTTGCCCGACCTGTCGTTTCTTAAAGTTAAGGATGCCAATATGGATAATATCGCGTTGAAACCGCACACATTTGACAGAAATGGACAGAAGATGGAATGGAAACGTACCGTTCGTTCGGGTAGACCATTTTCGTGTAACGATATCGACGCTCTACGACAACGCGGATTCGCGCACATAAAGGATTGGGAGTCGCTAACGTTCCTTCTGCCGTATGAATACAAAAAGATTTTGCACGATGTACCGGAAGTATCGAGATACATTAATATCAATGAGGAAGTTAAGCGGCCCTTGTTCTGCCTGTCCCCGCCGATGCGTCATAAGACGCGACCGATCAGCGAAATTATACCGAACAATACTTCGTCAACAAGCAGCACCGCGACGCAACCATCTTCCGGGTATAGAGGCTCGTCGACGATTTTAACTGATTCCTCGACGAATCAGCAGCCACTGTCGAACAATGCGATCAATCCGTTGTATTTATATCGTTATGACAGTATTAGTTCGGAGGCCAGTTTAGTGAATAACGACAAGAAAATGCACAGACTCAATCAAACGAGGCAAGCCTATCCGTCTCTCCCAAAGCGATCCGTATCGTTACCGCAAGGCGAAGGTGAATCTGATTTTAATAATGGCAGAGTACCGCCGCGACCACCGTTGCCGAGGAGCATTTTGCGAAAGAACAAGGTTCTCGCGAGTAAACGATACAGCATGTTTGAGATGGGAGACGTGGGCGAACAATCGGAAGAACAGTCTGTGGAAATAAACAAGAGAATGTCCTTGCAAGAACCGTACTATATGAATAATGATTTGCAGTTATTATGTCGCGAAAGAACGATCGATTCGGAGAAGGACGTCGATGAGACAGAAGCGGAGAGATATCTTAAAGGTAAGGATGAATCATTTGACATTTATTTATTCAGATTTTTATTACGAATTGCTTTTGATTGTCGAGACATATATATCGTTTAATATGCTTGATAATATAATTATTGTAGAAAAATTAAATGATATTACGAATAACGCGAATGTGGAATCGGAAACTTCTCAACACAGTGACGATGACATCAAGCAATTAGAAGAATATTTGAAACGTAGCGCAATCTCGTCGCAAAGTAGCGACGGAGATATCGACAATGCTGAAGTTAAAGTGAGATCATACGTAAGAAAATTTTTAGCTTTAAAAATGAACAAAGATCCACTCATTAGAAATATTGATATGGGAGAATCGCAAAGAAAAACCGTCAGTTTTGCCGTGCAGCAAAGAAAAAAGCATCTGGACGCCAAGGTAAACCACTATATTAATTTTAGCACGAGTGGATTTCTGATTCTTCATATACTTGCTCCGTTGTAGCGTACATGTAAGAATATTTCCTCATTTTCAGCTAAATAATCTGAATGTCGTCGTAAATGAACAAAGCTACGAGGCGGCTGAGGATAGATTAGTAGAACTGGAAGAGAAAAAAAGTATGCGCGTTTTATTCATTATCTGACATTATCAAGTAAAAATATCTCGAAATCCTTAATGTGGTGTACTCTTTCCAGAAATGGTGTTGTCTGTAAATAGAGCGGTGGATCTTTTATTAAAGTATTGGAACGCCGACTCCAATCATAGTCGTCCCAATTATAATGAAAGAAACGAGTGTGCGCAAATCTGTCTGAGTAATTTATGCCCAGCTTTATACGCTATTATGTCGGATGGCTTGAAACCCCATTTGAATTCCACCTTTGGACCAATTACTAATAGCGTTTGGCAGGTCGTCGAAGCTAGTTCTCAACAAGGACCCCTTACGAAGACATTAAATGAATTAGTGCAGAGAATTAATGGCGAAGATGTTATTACAGAGGGAATGTTGAAGTTCCATGCATTTGTATTCGGCTTGCTAAAGTAAGAATCGCTAGTCTTTCTGTACATGTATATGTCCTGAAATTATCATGTATTCCATTTATATTTCTTATGTATAATATCTCCGATTTTTATTCTTTTATCGAATTGATTATATAATTAATTCCTATTCTGTTCTTTTCTAGCCTAAGAGCTCTGGATGCATGGTTTGCGTATTTATGTACACGTGAATCAATTTTACGGAAACATTACAATAACAATAGCTTATTTGTCGCGGCTTTAGCTAATGCCAATGTCCGAGAAATTGTCGATTCATTATTATACATCCTAAATCCGCTTGCATTCTGTCCATTTCACTTGGATCTTCTCTATCAGTATCGTCAATTGCAAAATAGCTTTGGGAATATGAATAATCATACTATGAATGTAAGTAAACCTATATATATATTTATATCATTGCGTACGTTCATTCGACGATTTTGTAGGCTATGAGCTTCAGAAACACTGATCTGACTATGAAAGACCTCGAGAGTGAAGAAACGCAATCCTGCGGAATGGTTCCCAGCCCGAAAAAGACACGACCAAGATCTTGCATCGCTTACAACATGGATGATAAATGCAGCATCGTGCATAAAGGGGACCTTCAGAATGCAAAGAAACGTTTCAGTGCCATAAATCCGAAGGCGTTTTATGCGTTGGACAAATTAACTTCCGAAGATTCCGAAGATTATACAGACAGCTTGGAACATTCCCCACTAAATAAGAAAGCAAACAAGCAGCCACAATCTAAATTTTTTAACCCTGATATTAAACCGAGTGACGACGATGGTCTTCCTGCTGAAACAAAATTCAAAAAACTGCAGGAAAAATGGGAATTGATGATTGGTAAGGAAGGTAGTAAGGTTCAACCCGCCGTAATAACTCCTTCCTCGCCGGTTCGAACATTCGGAGTGTTAGGGAAATCAAAAATACCTAGATTGCTCACATCACCAGTGAAGCAGTCTAATGTTGCGGTGAATATCGCCGGGAAATCATCAAAATCACCCATATCAGGAATCTCTTCGGGGTTAAAGAAACCTGCTAGCCTTCCTACAACAAAGACAACCCTAAAGAAATCTACGGATACGAAAGCGAGAGATGTGACGCGTCGTACCAGCCGCGTCGATCAGGATACTCTAGGTGTGACGCGAACTCACACTGCACGCCCGAGTTCCTTACCATATAAATCGCACGGAGTAACGTCGAACGACAAGAATCTAATATCACCTCACAGACGAGCCGTTTCGACCTCTCTACCGCGACCTGTTACCACCGTTTCGAGGACACCAGTTTCGAAACATCCACACAAGTAAGTACGGATAGTTCACGAGCATGTACTATTTTTTAGAATCTATTACCTTTTTTTTCGATTTTTATATTGGTTGCAATATATTATTTATTTACACGAGCTACATTACAAATGAAATAATGTAACTTTTGTTTATTAACGCTACGCTTTTCTACCTTTATTACCGTTCTGCTTTGTACTTTAGCTCTTTTCTTTCTTTCTTTCTTCCTTTAGATTTATACGATAACGGTTCGCGCGTCTCGATTGCAGAGAAGTCCGTACTCTCACTCATAGGATACCGTCGGACACCGGTCACCTTTCATTCGCGGAGGGGGACAAACTGAAAGTAATATTAGAAGTGGATAATAAGTGGTTATTGTGCGCAAAAGGTGATCGAAGAGGTTTGGTACCACGATCATGTGTACGCAGTGTTCAAACTTAGCCCCTCTTCTCGAGGACCCTTCACGATCGCAATTATAACCGTGGTCACACCCAGCAGCCGTAACTGTAATCTCACCCTCGGAAGCGGAACGAAGATAACAAGTGAGAATTGCTGAGAGAGGACGAGCTGAAAAGTGCAAATTACCTGAATACCCCAGGACGATATAATAAGTGATGTACAGTGTATTAAAATTGTTTTTAAGCCGTACGATATAATACACATTATCACGCGCTTGTATAGTCACTTTTAATCGAAGCTTAATCGCGAATACTTTTATTTCTATCGAAATGCGACAGTAGTATTATCGCTAGCGGCGCCATCGAAGATATAGAGATATATCACCTAGTCATAAGCTTTTTTTAGACGACATTATATTTATTTAGATTCATTTATTTTAGAGCGATGTACAAATGTGGGGATAACGATTCGATATATCCTTGACGAGTAAAAAGCCGAAAACAGTGTGTACTGATCTACACATATTATGAATGTGTGTGTGTAACTGTGATCCTAGTAAATAGGTGATTAAGTTTATTAATGCGAACGCGCGGTGTATATTTCGTTCTGATGTTTAATACTGTGACTTTGTAATTTATTTGTGTCTATACTTTTTGCATCGCGTATCAGTGCGATTCTTCTTTGTGATTTTATTTAAGCCATTCACGGTATGCACCTTTGCGATGGCGGCGATCACATTTTTTACATGCTTCATGTATTTCCTGATACATATATATAAATATAAATTATATATATATATATATATATGTTAAGATATATATATATATATATATATATATATGATATATGATATAATCAAATAAAGTCTGTTGTGAATTATATTTAACAATGTACGTAGTTTATCAGTTACAACTCTAATGCAACCTAACGCAATGTGAAATGTCTTTTTAACATAACTTTGGTGTCATGATTTAACGAAATAATCTACTTTTATCATATTTTTTACTCAAATGCAGCCGCATCAACAACAGAAAGAATTTATTTTTGAAAAATTACATTTATCTAAACGAACAATTTCATGTGATATTGCAGGCAGTTTGTTAAAACATGGGGATTTTACCTTTAAAAACCTTCGTCAATTGTTTGTAAAAAAAACCTATACGGATATAAAGATCCTTATGGGACATAATAATAATTTTTGCTAACGGAATCTTTCTCTTTTAACGAGGAAAATTTCTTATCGCAAACACATGTCGATGTTACATAATAAATTTTCTGAGAAAAAGAAATGTTTAAACAGTCATTTGTCAAAGAAACACTTGTTCATACTTTTTGACATCTGCTTAGAGTCTCGAGGAGATCGTTGTTATAAGCAAATATTACAGCAAAAATAACTAATTGTTTAATCTAAAAAATATGAGTTAATCGATGGCTTGCGAAATTCTCGCGGCTCGCTTAGAATGAAAATAAGTTAGACAAAATTAAGTGGCTCTCGACTTTGATATAAAATCACGAAAAAGATTAAGGGCCACGGTAAGAGGGAGAGTGTAGCTGAAAAAATATTTAGACAGATTCTGTAATCGTTATCTCTACGATCGTTATCGTAATAATCATTGGTATTCTTACCAAGACATTGTATATATAAAACGGAGCAATTAATACCACTTGTCAGTTAGCCGATTTTTGGTGTGAATTCGAGCGACATCCTGGTAATATCGATAAGCAATCATGAAGATCACCATCGCATTATCCTTTTTGGCTGCACTTTGTACCGTAAGTTTCTTATTGGAAAACAATTAGTTAAATTAATAGATGCAACAGTTTGGATTTTATTTGTACAAAATCTTAGTTTTTAAAGCATAGTTGGTAAGATTTAATAAAATTGATCATTACTTAACGATAAATAAGACGACTATGGTTGCAAAGGAAAAAATGTTTGTATTGTTCTCCTCAAAGTATTAAAATTCCATTTTATCTTTTTGTATAACATCTTTACCGATTAACCCAAATATTATAATTAAACACTAATTGAAATTGATAAAACTCGTACGAACGTGTAGTTGCAATCTAAATGATGCGCTTGTTAATTTTGTCCCTCATCCCCCTTCCCCCCGATTTTAGATCGAAGCCGTTCCGACGTCGACCAGTTTGGAAAATCTGAGGATTCGAGTAAGGAACACGAAATGGAATGTACAGACCACTATACGTGATCTAGAACTACTCCGTATCCATGCCGAGGATGATACCCTTCGACAAATCTCGGAAAAATGGAATGAAGAACAAGACAACCACAGAACATATAAAACTATATTAATTTCTGGAATACGTGTAAGTAATAATTAGAATCGATCTGCGATCAAGATGCTGTAATTTTTTTCACTTTTGTCTCGTGATTATTGACGAATCTAACAAATTGTCAGGGTATCAGATATCGATCTTCGAAACTATAACTCGTATGAAATCGCTGCGATCTGAATTCTTAATCTCAAATTATATCCTTTAATTATATAGTGCATTAGATAGCCGAGTAATATTTTCATAATAATCGAATATACGTATAATGTATACTTATAATAATCGAATATACATATAGTTATAATATTGTGACACTTGTACACGAAAATTGTCGAATAATCGAGTAATAATATCGTCTCAAGATTATATTAAACTATCGGATCATAAAATGTTACTCTAAATAAAAATTATATGTACAAGTATTTTAAACGTCTTTTCTTCAAGTCAGAATCAAGCTCAAGTTTGTCGAAAAACCTATGTGAATCTAAATCTAAACGATTATACATGTACCTGAATGTAAAAGATCAAAGATACACGTAAAATTCCGTGATAATGCATGATAATAGTTCGATGACTTTGATGGTTGATAAAATATAGATATAACAGACACGTAAAATGCATTAGTTCATTTGTTATAATGTTATATTAAAGAATTATTTATCTTTAGAATGAAATAAACGACGCTAGGGCGGCGGGCAAAGACACGAGATCATTGGAGTCATGCTACGACAAGGCCGTCGATGGTATCAAGAAGAGTGAGAATGAGGCGTATGACGATGCTATAAAATGCGTAGACGACGCTCGCCACTCCATCCATAAATCTCTCAGTTTTGTCGACAATCTCGTCTCGGTATGTTTTCACGATAGTTACATCGATTCATTGTAATTAGTTATTAATAGTATTAGTACTGAAATTCTAATTGCATTAATTTCCCCTCCCTACAGACTGGAGAAACATTGTTGACGGATTTGAACAATGTCTTCCTGGAGTGTCACAATACTGACAGATACAGGATGGAGAGCTGTATCAACGGCGAATTGGCGAAAACAAAAGCCTCTCTGGAGTCCTTGGAACAGGACAGAATTACCGCAGAGACCACTATGGCGCCCGTGTCCAAGAATTTCGTCACGCAGACTAGCAACTGCGTAAAACAGGCCTATTCCGTCACATATACAACGGGATCTTCGATAAAAACGGGACTCACTCTATGCATTGGAACAGTGCGACCGGTGGCAACCGCGACAGAAAAACCAAGCCCATAACTTTAAGATCACTGCATTTGCCGATCACGACTATTGTTCGTTGAAAGTGTAATTCTCGAGAAAATCAGGAAGTCAGAATTGACGTCTCAAGATTGTCATTTCGAAAAAGAAAAACATGTATCACGATATTACGCGACACTCTGTAACTCTGTACCGAATAAAACTATATAAAGCATAGTTCGTAGTACATGTCCCAAGGTCGGAGTTTCATACTATTTTTCAAAAGAGTAATTCCGTATGTAATGTAATGTGTGAAAGAAATAAAAATATCTGCAAAACGAGAGTTATTTGTCCATGCTATTCTTATACGCTTGTCAGTTGCCATTGACCTTCATCGCGCGTACGTTTCGCGTAAAGTCGCAAAATTAGATGCGATAAGCCGCGTATTATCTTCATAACATCACATACAAATGAATTTTAACACGCGTTATCTCTTTCACAAAACTTATATAATGTAAATTATCTAAATCTAATGAATCTAATCTATTGTACGATTACGTAGAAGTGATAGAGATTAAATAGCACCATTGCACGCGGACTCGGTAATTTTTTTAAGATGTTGGTTACAGAATTAAAGACGAAATATTCCGCAATCTTTCATTATGATCAAATAAACTTAATAATTAGACTTTTCAAAGTTCAAACAGGACTACTATTTATTATAGCGATATTGACTTGGTATCTTTGAGATCAAACATTTTTAGACATTGATTATTAAGTAGGATTAAGCAGGATGCTTATCTTAATTGTTCTCCCCTCCTTTTCTACCACCTCTCGAAGCTTGTTAAAATGTTTTTTTTTATCATACCTTGTATATAAAAAGGCGTAATTAATGTAATACTTATCAGTTAGTCGAATTCTCTTGTTAACAGAGCCACTCCCAGGTGACACCAGTACGCAAGCATGCAACTGATCGCCATAGCGTTGTGCCTTTCGGCTGTACTTTGTACCGTAAGTTCAAGTATCTTTTCTTTGCTAGAAAAGATCGTCAAAGCGGTCAAAAGATAGCCAAGATGGAAGTTTGTATAATAAAAATAAACGTTTAACATATATATAATATTATTTTTAAAATGAAATGTTTTCTGAAGTTGGGAATGTTCGGAATCGCTTTCTTTTTTTTAGCGCGATTTAAATTTTCCTTCTCTTTTATCGTTTTGTACAATACTTTCACTGGCTAAACTTAAATGTTGATTCAAATCGGCGAGAGTTGCAAGAATTGATACGATTGCTTGAAATAACGCTTTCGCGTTAAATACAGCATTTATTTTTCGCACTTAGGTCTATGCTCCCATTCCACTAAAAGATAATTTGGAAATACGAAGGTTAGAAGTAAGAAGCGCAATACGGAACGTGGAGAGTACTTTACAGCGAGTCGAGCGTGTCTATGCTGATACTAAGGAGGACACCGTCGTGACAGTGCTTAGAAGATTCTGGGAACAAATGGATAGTCACAGAGATTATGTCGATCTATTGCTCGAATCGATGCGCGTGAGTATTAATTCGAACCGATTTAATTTATATAATTGAGACGTATATACTGCGTTTATTTTGTCCATTTATTTCGTAATCTAAACTTATTTCGTTACCTAACTAAACTATAGTTGTTAAAGATACATAGGTAATATACATACTGAACAAATATTTTTAGATATCGATCTCTCGATAAATTTATCTCGATATTTATTATCGAAATGTAAAGATTTATGCAAATAAAATGCTATTTTGAACTGTTATGAAACTGTTATAAAAGATAACGAGAGAATGTGAGACAATAAGGCTCACGTTCGTAATTTCATTCCGTATTATACTGTATTATGTATAATTATATGATTAAGGAATGATGTTGATGGTGTCTTTTATGCAGAACGCACTTGTTAACATTTAGTGCATTTCACAACTTTTTTTTTTATATTAAAGATAAAGTGCTAATCAATGTCAATTCGTGCATGAAAATTTGGATAATCGTGTAACAATACACCCACAGAAAAGATTTCTAGATACAATACTATTAGGATCGAAATAGGGCCAATCATATTTAGTATTGAAAGAAGAATATTTTAATCTTAAATAGAGGAATTCTTAAATCTAGAATAAAATAATCTTGATGCTATCCCTCTAATTTTCTCAGAATTATTCTAGATTTAAGAATTCCTCTATTTAAGATTAAAATATTCTTCTTTCAATACTAAATATGATTGGCCCTATTTCGATCCTAATAGTATTGTATCTAGAAATCTTTTCTGAGAGTGTATCGTTTCAATAATATATGAAAATATTGTGTTGCAAAATGCTGTTGCTATTGTATTAAAAGCCGCTTGTTTTAAATAAAGCAACTGATATATATTACGATAATTTGCGTTTTTATAATCCAGACCCGAGTCAAGTTTGTCAAAAAATTTGCAAATCAAATAATCTGTCAAATATAATCATTACTCATTAGTCATTAATTTTGTATTTTAGAGGGAAGTAAATAACGCCAAGTTTAGAGGCGTAGACGCGGAAGACTGCTACGAAACTAATCGTCAGGCCATAATCGAGCATACCGACGTAGCAAACAAAGCTGCTACAGAATGTCAAGAAAATGCTGAGAAATCCATTGAGAATAGCCTTCGGTTTCTCGAGAGCTTCATATCGGTAAGTCTCATTAACTTACTCGAATCTCTTTGCTCTGAGATCTGAATGTAATTAACGTGAATTATAATCAGTAATGACGTCGATTGTCGTGTCTTCCACAGGTTGGAAATAATCTGATAGAAGAATTGAATGATCTCATCAGGGACTGCCACAGCGACGATACTATGAAAGAGGCGAGCTGCATCCTCATTGAGTTCGCGAAAGTCAATACCGACGTGAAGCAGTTTGAGGAGGACGTCAAACACATCGAGGGCAGCTCAGTACCAGTGTCCGACTCCGTCGTTCTACAGGCCACCAAATGTCTGGACAAGTCTTACTTGTCAGCGCGCTTCGAAAGTGAGGGCGCAATGATGTCTAATTCCAGATGTGTTCGAGACAAAGAGGATAGATATGATTTGGTCGCTTAAGACAGGCGTTACTAACAGTGCATTTGTCGATTACGATTTGTCGATTACGTTTGAAATAATTAATACTCGAGAGAAAACGATACATCCTGACAATGAGTCAAATCAAAACGATCAATTTGCCAAGGATATATGTCGTTACGATTATGCGTATTGAAGCAAAACTTTGCTTGTTAATCGTACGCTCCTCTAAATTGAGAGCTTTATACGATATATGTTTTAAAAGATATTTTTTATGTATCTGATATACTCAAGAGAAATAAAAATAATTAAAAAATTATTGGAGTTATTCGCCGATATACGTTTCCTTACCTACTCCCTACTCGATCGCGACTCATCAGTCACTCATCGCGTATTTCGTGCAAACTCTAAACATTGTTTACGATAAGTCGCATCTTATCATGAAAATGGATTATACTCTATGCTATCTCTAATAGCTTATCAAAATAAATGTAGTATTATGGTATTCCATTAAGAACTCATGTTCCATCGAGACGTCAAATGTATAAAAGAATGAAATTAATATCGATCGTCAGTTAGTGTATTTCTGGTGTCAATTTGTACGACTCTCGAGTGATTCTCGAGTGAACGAGCAAGTATGAAAAGCGCCATAGCATTATGCTTTTTGGCTGTATTTTGCACCGTAAGTCTCTTTTCTCTTTTGAAAAATAATTTGTGATAGATACGATCTTGTCCTCATAATTAATTTAAAGTTTAAGATTTAATAACTAAGACGTATGAATCGAATCGGCCTGACTGGCAATAATTTTTATAATCGTCGTGACGATTCGATCATTGATTTTGGCCCGATTAATCGTCAAGATCCCGATTAATCTCATTAAAAATGAGATGCTTATATGTATAAGTATCAAAGATTATAAACGTCTTGACGATTAATCGGGCCAAAATCAATGGTCGAATCGTCACGACGCACGATAAAAATTATTGCCAGTCAGGCCGATTCATACGTTTTAGTTATTATTTCGTACTGGCGAATTACAATTGCATTGAATTTAAGATTTAACATTAAAAAAGACAAATACATTATAAAAAGGAAATACAATGTAAAAAAGATTAAAAATAAAATAAATATCTCAACTCACAAATATAATATATATATATCTCACTCTTCCTTAAACGAGTAAAGCTCCCTTTTCATCATTTCTCATCAATTTATCGACAATACTGCCATCAATACATATATGTACCTACATTTATTAGCAACGCTGGTACAAAAAATATACGTTTGTTCAAAATAACGCTTTTGTTAACATTACTTTTACTCTCGACCTTAGGCCAATGCAACCCTTTTGGATATTTATCGAATTCGAATAGGGATTAGGAAACGGACCGTGGAAAGAACCGTACGACGAGTTGAACGTATTCGCGATAATGTTGACCAGGACGTAAAATTGATGGTCGAGGAAAAACGGTATAAACAAATAAAAGAGTACAATAATTACGCCGATCCAATACTCGATACGATACATGTAAGTATATAGTTATTCATAATTAATTTGTAATCAAGCTGCACGAGTTTGACAGATCCTCAGAAATATATATATATATAGGTATATCAAATAAATTTCTCCGTGCTATTTTGTATTAAAAATATTAGAGATTATTCGTTTTAAATGCTTTTCATAAGTCAGAAGCGCGCTCAAATTTATTTAAAAATGTGTGACTCCACTAAGCTATCTCGAATTATCAGGTAAAATTCAATTTTTGTGACACACACACACACACACACACACACTTTAATGACTGCAAAACATGACATTTGATAAAGTGATATAAATATATAAACATAATAATGCATTAGCTTAATCACTGTTGATTTTTTTATCATTAGAAAGAGGTGGAAGACGCCAAAGCGAGAGGCAAGAATGCTCAAGTATGTTACGATTATGCTCTTCATACTTTTGAGAATATCATCAATATAGCAACCACCGACGCCTGGCAATGCCAAGTATCCGCGGAAAGTTCTATTAGAAAGAACCTTCATTTTATCAATCATCTTATCACGGTAGATTTTTGCAATCTATCTATATGTAATCACATATCGACTATTCTTTATCGAGTGATTAATCATTAAACTATCGTGTTTAATTTTTTTTATAGACTGGATGCGAGCTAATAGAAGAACTGGATAACATCTTTCCAAACTGCTACAAAACCAATTCGAGACTTACAATTAGCGACAAAAAATTGTACAGTTGCGTCAAGAATCAGTTTGGGATAAGCAAGGCTAGCGTGAAAAAGTTAAAGACCAATGCAAGGTCTGTCAAATCTACCGCTAAATCCGCATCCAAAAGCGTCGTTCAGGAGGCTACTAATTGCCTGAACAATGTTTACACGACCGCACGTTTGAAAGTCCCGGAGGCTAGATCGGTTGCTACCAAATGCCTCGAACATGTGTAAAAGGAGCTTTATCTTTACCTATAATGTGTCGTATTCGTCGATTATAATTTAGTTTGCTATTTGAAGTTATTCTCTCGAGGAAAATCGTCAAGATAATGTTGATTTGAAAATGACAGTTTCGTAGTCACCATGCACGTTCTCCATAATTGAAGCCTATGTTAGCCGTGAACGTCCTGCACAGTTCACGGCATACTTTGAGATTTTATTATCTGCTTCAAAGGAGAGTTTTCCCTTTTTCTGTATGAAATAAATAAAAATAATTGCAAAGCAGCAATTACTTGTTGATATACATAATTCACTCGCGAATGCTCTTCGTCACAGATACATTTCGCAAAACCAATTTTCGGCGGAAATTCACTTAATATCGTTACAACTTACTTCTGTTTTGTCACAAATAAAGCTTAATCTACGTTATCTTTCCCATGAAATATAATATTCTGTTAAAATAGATAATTGTTTGCGTATGTGATATGGTATGTTTCACATTTTTTTATCGAAACGCGACATATACTATATTTATAACATTATCATTAATGATATTATCGACGACATAAAGGTATTATTGCTTTAGTAAGACGGAGATAAAATTAATAACAAATTTTCTGCGAAAAGATACGTTTGTGCAGTCTGAAACATCTGTCTACACTTCTTGACATCTGTCTTATTGTTAGAGCTCAAATGAAGTGATCGACATGTCATAATGGTATCATAAAGTATATTTGAATCTGTTTAATCTAGAAATTATAAATTATCCTTGTTTCGCGAACTTCTTGTGGATCTCATTTCGAATAAAAATAAGTGAGATAAAATTAAAGAGTTTTTACATATAAAATCTCGATAGAAGGATAAGGGTCAATAAAAGTCAGACGTAATTATTGATGCGAAAGTTTTTATATCGCTATTGATTATTTTGATTATGATCATACATAAAAACTGTTTTTGCGTCTATTATCTCTACGATCGTAATTAAGATAATCATTATTAATTTATGTACCTTTTGCGCACTAATAATAATCGCATTTTGATTTTTATCGGTTCTTATCCTTCAATCGTGATCTCATACCAAAAAATCTTTTCATTTTTGCTGATTTATTTTGCGCCCTCATCGAGGAAACAAATTAACTAAAAATAAATATTTAATTAAGTTTGTACATAGACATTTTCTAGTACCATAAAGCACCATGATCACATAAGTGTAGAGAATTCCTTTATACAACTCTAATTGTTACCAGAGATAATATAAAGTAAGTAAATCCAATAATAAATACCTAAAGTAATACTTGCATTCAAAGTAAAATATTTCGTGCTGAAATATTGTAATATTTCTTTTAAACGTATTGTTCACATATTTCAAAATTCTGATTTACGATAAGACGCATAATGACCTATTTCTTGATATGATTTCTCAAAATGGATATCTTACGTATCGCATAAAATTTTAAAATATTAAAAATTGCGTTGTGTAAGATTCTGAAATAAAGATTCAATGCATAATACCTTATGCAAAAAGTATATATAAAGAATAACAGCCTATATACGGCGACAAAGAAATCCAGCACGTTTGCTTTCATATTATTTGAACGTATGTAACGTTTCACGAACGCTTGTATAAGACATTTTGAAAACGTTTCTGAACGATACGTGCTATGTACCTGGGAGAGTATAGTGCATATTAGATAAGGAATAAAAACAGATGTTCTTAGCGAAAATGATTAACAACTGATATTCTTAGAACACTATCATAATTAAATATGTTCTATTTGTTCCGGGATTATCGGGATTTCACGCTAAAGGAATCCACATGAGATTGCACGTATACGGGTAGATGTCGTAAAATTTTCGCTTCATCGGATTTTCCTTTTTTATTTATTCAAGCTGATACACGCTAACGCCGTGTAGGTTATTTATCTACAGTATATGTATACATGTACAAATCTATATATAAGATGAGAGTGAAATTAACTTGTTGCAGTCAGTCAGTCAATGGGCTTTGAGTATCAATTCGAGCAACTCCCGAGTGATACCGATAAACATGAGACTCGCTACAACGGTGTGTCTTTTAGTTGCCTTTTGTACTGTAAGTTATTTCAAGAATAATCTAATCTCTCTAAAATGACGAATACAATACTTTTGATATTTTTCGAAGAATGTTTGTTCAAAGTTTCAAGATTTAATTTAAAAAATCATGAATTATTGAATTAAAAGAATTGGTCTTTCCAGGAACGTCTAAAATTCATTTTGCCAAGTTCTATATAACACTCTTATCAACAAAATTTAGCTGTGAATTCAAACAAAGATTATACAATATGAATTTCTTGAAAATACTCAGGTTCATTAAAGAAAAAAAAAACTTTTTTTTAGGTCAATGCTAATCCTTTGGATTCACTTAGGACTGGTGTGCAAAGATCGAAAAAACAAGTGCAGGATATTATAGAACAGCTCGAGCGTCTTCAAAGTAACATCGCGCATGACACAATTTTCAAAATAAAAAATATTTGGATAGGACAAAGGCAAAGACTCAACGATTACAGCAATCCGATAATTGATGCGATACGTGTAAGTAATAAATCTGCGTATGATAATCGAGGTACAATATAATTAATATTGTTTATGAAATGTGTCGAGTAAGTTTTCAAATACTGCAGTTTTTTCGAATTTGTTTTAATTAGTTTTCATTCAAGTCTTCAATATTTATTTGAACAACACGATATATGTATGTATAATAAACAATAGTGTGTGTGTGTGTGTGCCACGTTTAATATAATATAACACAACACAATTAACGTTATATACGTCTTATGGAACAATACAACTACATAGTGCGCTACTATCTTAACTTTTAATTTATTCATTGCACATTATTGGTTGGTATATTTAATTGTTAGAAAGAAGTGGAAGCCGCGAAGGCAGAGGGCAAGAATGCGCAGCCATGCTACGATACCGCTTCTAATAGTTTGAAAAACATTTGGGACCTAGCGTCAAGTGATGCTCAGCGACAATGCGTCGACACTGCTGAGAGCTCCATCAAGAGCGAACTTGATTTTATCAACAACCTTATCACGGTAGATTTTTACGATAATTATCGCATACTTGGCTCTTCGCTGAGTGTTAATTAAAAAAAGGCATACGGCAAGAGTTCTATTTATGTCACTTTTCTCACAGACCGGACGTACGCTGATAATAGAATTGGACAGCATCTTCCCAAACTGCTTCAGTAATGACATTTTCCAAATGCAGAGATGCGTCGCCCTCAAGCTGTCGACAGCCAATATCGCCGTGAGAGACTTGCAGAACAAAGCAAATTCCGCCAAACTCACCGCCGAGTCAGCGTCTAATAATATCTTTTTGCAGGGAAATAATTGCCTGTATAATGTTTATTCGACCGCGATCTCGCAGATCACGGAGGTCAGATTGGCCGCTACCAAATGCCTTAAGGCTTTGTAAACCAAGTGTTGAGCCGATTGACCGTATTGACCGCGTGACTATGACTCTTTTAAAAAAATTGCTTTCGAGAGGAATCATTAATATCGTTAATATCGTTATGCCGGTTATGCCGATTATGCCCGAGATACCGCTGGTTAAAAAAAGACAGTTTCACGATTATTTTCATCTTATCTCTACCCGTTTATCGAATATCTGGCTAAGTTAAACACGTGGTTCATCAATATTCGTAAAAATTCGTAAATTCGTGAGATCGGTGCGAGCCAAACGAACTTAAAAAAGTCGTCGCTCCTAATTTTAGTCGTCTACTTATTAAAATAATTTAAAATAATTTTGGCATGCGAATCTTGCAAAATTCTGATGGAAATGTTTTGCAATCAATTGTGACGGTTGATTTGTAACGTACGATATAGCGATATACCTATTATAAGCTACGATATGTTCGATTTGATATCGAACTCGTATCGATTTCTGTTTCACGAATATTGATCACAATCAACAAGCGGTTTTAATTATTGGATATTCTATTAAGATATTGCATAAGTATATCAGACGAAATAAATCTAATCTGATTGACATTGACAATGACAATGACATTTTCAAGTGAAACGAATGAAATAGTTTAACGAGAGATAAGTTTATCTCTCTTTCTCTCAGATATCATACATGTACGATGCATATAAATATAGCATCTAGTTTACATTCAATAAAGTATTTATGAGGATCTCTTAAAGAGATTTATGATTATATTTTTCTTCTTGATATCAAAATAGACATCTTAACTGTACATATGTATATGTATACATATATTTAAGATAAGATTTTGATTGTTCGATCGCATTGCGATTGCATTCAATTAAAGTGGTTACGATGATTTTGCGTGTAATTCTATTCAGCTATCAGATGTAAATGTATTCAACATTTAATTTATTTCCAAGATTTTTATAGGTATAATTAATATATTAGTTATTACTAATGTTTCACGAAAGATATACGAGACACTGCGCAGTCCGCGACTTGATTTTACCTACGTCATGCTTTTTTCGTTGCCAATTCCATTTTCGCTCCATTTTAAGAAACATTCGCAATTTATTCTTGAATAAATTATATCTGATATATCTTGAATAAGGAATTACTTTCAGTTGTATTTGTATCATATCTATACATATACATTTTTATTAAGGGGCTAGTGTGCCCCTAAAATGAATAATTTTTAAAAGGAAAACGACAAAGCCACGTGATGAACAACTTTTTCCACATATTTTACTATATTTCAAGAGTGCATACAAATTTTTTCAAAATTTTATATCTGTTATTAAAGCCCATGCCAGCCATTTTTTTGGAGCGCCGCGAAAAAATGGTGACCACGCGTGCAGCCGTTGTAGTTGTCTGAAACAAAAAAGCAAAAGGATTCTTAATCTACTTGAGTATGGCTATCGTCTGAATCAAAATCATGAAAAAATATTGAAAATTTAAAAAATTATAGCTAAAAAACGTCTGCTAAAAAAGACGAAAATAATTATAATCGCTATAATTTTTTAAATTTTCAATATTTTTTCATGATTCTGCTTCAGACGATAGCCACACTCAAGTAGATTAAGAATCCTTTTGCTTTTTTGTTTCAGACAACTACAACGGCTGCACGCGTGGTCACCGTTTTTTCGCGGCGCTCCAAAAAAATGGCTGGCACGGGCTTAATAACAGATATAAAATTTTGAAAAAATTTGTATGCACTCTTAAAATATAGTAAAATATAGTAAAATATCTGGGAAAAGTTGTTCATCACGTGGCTTTATCGTTTTCCTTTTATAAAAATCATTCATTTTAGGCCGTCACACTATAGGGAAGCCCTTTAATAAAATAAAATCAAATAAATCTTTTTACGCTCGCGAAAAAGTCGAATCCAGCATGATTTATGATTTATCTTTACAAAAGCCGGATCTACGCCTACATAATATATGTATACATTGTAATATATATGCGTAAAGAAACACGAATGAACAATTTACTTCAAACTTCAATAATACATATATATATAAACAACTTAATTAACTGCAAATGCAAAACTAGTTGTTCGCTCGTGTTTGTTCGCGTTTACTCGGTTGGCCTAGATCCGGGCTTGAAAATGATGATAAAAAAAGACAATTAAATAATATTATTCCTTAATTATTCCGCCAACTCATCCATATCTCAATTACCTACTGATGAAAATTTACTCGACCATCTAGCAGTACCACGTCGAACACGTCCGTGGTCCGTGGCGCAATTAGCTGGCAATTAGAGTCTCCGTTATCAATATCAAACTCGCTCAGGTCTCGGAACAGTCGGAACTCGAAGATCAGCTTTACCGGCCACCCGAAGCCTATCCCTATCCCCGTCAAGTAGCGTACTCTGCACTTCTGCACGCGGACTGCGGACCGCGGACCGCGAGGCGCGACGCGGTGGTGACCGAATTTCGGCGAACTCAACCCAAGAGTCTTCTTCGATCTCGTCCATTATTCGTCCATTCGCCGCGACGCGTAGCTACGATGAGTGGCTGATCGAGGAACAGGAAGAGAGTATTGACGACAATGACGACGTTCATGACGATTATTTATTGACAATGCATGTGTTTCCCTGCGCCCGTGATCGGACGAGCCGATCGATAACTGATAAGCGCCTTGGCTCAGTCGGCTCGGACATGCCGGCCGGTCAGCGCCTCAGCGCAGAGGTGAAAGCACACGTGCTGTGCTGTGCGCTCGCGCCGCGCCGCCCGTACCGGGAGTCCGGGTCGTCCGGGATCGGCGGGACCCGGGACTGCCGGAAGATGGGAGTGCCGCTGTGCCGGCAGCCGGGCCGGAGGCCGGAGTCGCAGCTACGTCACGCATGCAGACGTATTACATACAATATACATACATACACGTATGCGCGCGCGCGACCCGGACCGCCGGCGCCGCGGCGCGGCGGCCGCGCTGACAGCTCGCTACTTTCACGTGCACACGTGCACGGTGCATCTACGCGCGCGCGCGCGAGCGAGCCTACGACGACGGACGGCCGTTCATACGTCATAAGAGCCGCGAGCACGCTGTCGCACGGCTCAGAACGACTCAGAACTCAGAACGGCTCGGACTGTGTTTCGGAAGAGCGCGCGTCACACGCATCACACGCATCGCGGATACATCTAGCTAGCGAGAGTGACGTTTCGCTCCTACTTCTCTATCAATATTTCACCATCTGTCTCTCCGTCTTTCCGTTTGCCTTCTGCTCGTGTCTCTACGTACGTGGCAGGCGAGCAACCTTGGTAATATGTGCGGTAAGTACATAACATAACGATTTTTAGCACCGTCGCGTTGCTGCCGTAGCCAGCCGTAGCTTTCACCACCGCCACCGCGCACCGGCCACCGGGTTGACGCGGTCGATGTGCGACGTATTCGATTCACTTATTAGTCTTATTACACGCCTGACGCCCACTTATTACGTGACGTTACACACGCGTGGATTTTGTCAGGCCACGCGCAAGTGTCGATGTTGAAGTCGAATCGCGTCGTTATCGCGTCCAATTCGATTGCCGTCGGATACACGGAAAACGATCATCAACCATGTGAAATTAAGCGACGAGATTACGCCCAGCTGTGTGGTACACGGTACACGTATATGTGTATATCGCGACTCTTTGGTTTCTACACGCCGCGCCGCGCCACGCCACGCCGGTATAATCATCGAATTGCTCATTGCTAAGCACGAGCTAACACACGAAAGAAGAAGAAAGATTTGTCTCTCTCCAAATTTGTCATATTTAAGAATAAATTTAACCTTCGGTTGGCAACAGTCGGGAGTAAAAATTGCACAGACAATAATAATACGTTATTATTATTTTTTGTTTTCTTATGAAACGCTGATTGATTTTACACATTATTATTATTACTCCGATAGCATAAATCTCACTTATCGCCATAAGATACTTTTAATTTTGCTATCATTTAGCATTGCAAGTGAAAGCATTTTGAAAATAATGCAGTGAATATTTTACGTACTGATTAAAATACTGATTTTATCGCCAGTGCACATATTTGAACATGTATTCCTTTCTAATTATCCATGTTCTATGTTCTATTATCTTACCTATACTGCATGCGTCTAACGAGAGATCATGGTTGATCAAACATAAATAACGATAGGGCACAGAGTCGCAACAAGGTGTTCACGTTAAATTATTTTTATTTTTAATAGTGTTGGACAATATCTATTAAAAATAAAAATAATTTAACGCGGACACCCCTTGTTGTGGCTCTGTGCCCTATAGTTTTTATGTTTGATCTCTCGTTAGACGGAGTATACAAGTCCTAGAATAACAGAGCCCCACGTATTCAAATATATACATTGTATGTATTATTTATGGAACAAATAAATTTTATTAATCGTTTCTACGTTTCTGGGTTTGAATATGTTTTAGTTTTCACCGATATCATCAGTGATAGATGAACATAGTATTCGCTATATAACCGATCGCTGTCAGTCACGTATCGACGCTATTCATCGTTTTTTTATGCGCTAATCCGATAAATGTATTATCCTCTTCTGCAAAACGATAAAAGAAAATATTACAATAATGATAACATTGATAAAATTCGGTACCGGAAGCACGAGCTCGAATAAGGAAACACATACATGTGCTGCCAAGAGAACTTGTCAGCTTGTCACTTGTAAACACCGAGCGATATTGTGTTTTAGTTTTAGACAAAATGTCAGTTGTAATTATGGAAATAGCAAACCATATGAACTTTAGCGTACAGACATTTGTAAAAACTATCATCTTTACATACATAGAGTTTCGTTAGAATTTTTATGCGTGTATATATATATATATATATATATATATATATAAAATGTAAACGTATATACATATATACAATCACACAGAAAATTGTGTGTGTGTTGACGTAATAATTTACTATATTTAACAAAATACATATCACTAATTTATAGCAAAATACCAGTTCATAGTTCATAGACGATATCGATAACATCACACACGAAACTATGCAGTTGTAATGGATTTGACAACGTAAATTCTTCACGTCTTGCGATAGTTTTTGTTTTCAAACAATTTCACGAATTTTTACGACAGTTTACGTTACTTTTATTCGAAATTTCGGCGCGATCGGTCGAGATGGAGATGGTGTAACACGGAAGAGTCATTATACGAGATTACGAAAGGATTTGCGCAAGTCTCGCAGTTTCACAGAATTACATTTTCGATCCGCGATCGTGTCACCGATAGTCGACGAAAGCCTTTTTTAAATTAGATTTCTTCATAAGAAAGCGCTCAGCGGATGTTAATCTTACCGGCATAATAGTGCCGGTAGTGAGTAAGTATTCTGCAGTACGTATTATTTCTAAGATTGAACATTGTTTGTCAAGTTTGAAATAGCTGATACATAATTATGAAATTTTTCGAGTAATTAATGAATTAATTTGAATAAGACGAATAACAATTGATCGAAGCGTAGAGGACGTCGTCCGCGCCGTCGCGTCGCGACGTCGGTCGGCGATGCGTTACTATGCGCTCGTAGGAACGTTGTTACAGCTACAGCATGCCATTTATTTTTCCCGTGGAATATATTTATGTATGAGACACGGCTTCCTCGGGCGTCGACCTATACGTTTCGATTGTTTCGGCATTTATCAAATGGCTCAGCAGTGCTAAATCTTCATTTGCGACACGTAACAGTCATGTTGGATTACATCCTCTTCCGTTAAGAAGGTATCTACCAAGTTAGCGAAGATATCTGTGTGTGGCGATTAACGATCGTGCTTATTAACGACCCGTTATTATCAATTTTTAGATTAAGAAAATTATCTCGTTTTTAAAAGACGTACCGCTTTCCAAATTCCAAAGATTATCGCAAGTGCTTTGGTCGACGATCGATGACCTCTTTTTGAGTTGTGTACATCGAAATATTAATTATTACGGCATTGCTAATTCGCCAACTAGCTACTTACTTTCTTTAATAAGTAATATTTTTTTTCTAGCGTAATCTTATAATTAATGGAATCGATCATATCTATATATGTAAAATACGTACATGCAGAAACAAATCTTTCCATAAGATCGAAATAAGATCATTTCTCGATTTTCTCGCCGAGCTTGTGTTACAAGTATCAGCTTAAATTCTTCCACGCAAACTCTGAATTATTTCATAAATCTTGGAGTTTGGTGCCACAAAACGCTTGGGCGATTAATTTAAAGCTTGAGCTTGGAATTCGGAACGAGCTTGATAATTCAAGCACTTGAAAAATCTGTGCATATTTTACCATCATCAATGTGCGTATCTTCAAGACGAAAGATCGACTTCAATAGGAAAATGATTTGAGCATGTTCTTGCGCTACAACTATACCATGGCGTATGACTTGTAGTGGTGATACGTATTGTAATTTTTGATACACGAAACGATGCCGACGACCGACGACCGACGACACTCGGCGCTCGGCGCAGTGTCGAGTGAAAGTCGAGTCTCTTTTTCGTGGTGTGCGAACCTGAGCGAAGCTGAGGCGAGAGGGTTGCAGCAACATAGCACAGGACAGTTACATATGACATTTAGACGCGACAGAGATATCCACCTTCGGATACGCGACTCCTTTCTCTCCGATTCCCCGTTCCTGTTTGTTTGCCGCGCGAGATTTTACTGCTACGAATAAATTCAATTACGAGATATATTCTCGAGCGGGAAGTCTCAAGTATTAGAACATTTAGATTGTTATTGGAGGACGCATGCTGAACTCGGTATTATATATCATTCAACATAGTGTGCGTTATATCCAGTATTTTATTCTAATATATCACGAGATATTCTTACTTTACTTTGTTATATATGTATATGTAATATTACATAAATATATAGTAATTTGTATATAATAATTATATAATTTTTATGTGTAAATTTTTGCTATATTATATTATATATTATATATAAGTTTTATGTTTAACTGCTTGTGGAATAACATTTAAAGAGTAAATTAAAGACTAATAAAGAGTAATTAAAAGAGTAAAGGAAATAAACTGTGTTTCAATAGGGATAGATGTCTATACCCGGAGAAAAAAAAACATAAACGAACAGCGTGCGTGTTATTTGCTCGTCAATCGAGTTTGCCGTGTGATTGCCGTGATTGCCGTTTATATGAAGAATATCGTGGTCAGTAGGTCGGAAGGCCAAGTTCGTCGTGCTAGATGACGCTATCACGATTATCCATCAACTGTCTGGAGTATCTGGTCGTTCAACCGCGGTCTCGTTTGTGTACGTCGGTTGCATTTCGATTAGTGATGAAACAGTTAAATTTTGTGTTAAGAAAAAAAAAACGCAACTTGTACTGCTTTTCCGTCCAAGATACAATTATTGCACGTAATTGACTATGATTGCACGCGAAAAATGCTAGTTATTGACAATATGATACGGAAGGGGTATACCCCTCTAATGGAATTACTCGGAAAAAATACTGTCCAAGGGTGTATTCCTTGTCATGAGACTATCTCCAATCAATGTGTCCAATTAATCCCAAGCATGATTATCATGTATGACATTGCTTCGATAGAGCAAAATGATAAAAGCTCGGATAAAAGTCTCTCGAATTAATCGCTTTCAGCCTTTTAGAAGAATACGGTATACTCGGAAATTTTCAAGTACTGCCGCGTTTTTATTCGATAAGAGCTTCTTTATCGCTAGGCTTCTTATCATCCGCGACATCAAACCGCTTTTACAGCTGATTTCCGCAAATAAAGAAGGAAAATTGCTAATAAACTCTTGCGATCACTTTGGATATTCGTATATCAATCACACAGGGGGAAGAACTTTCTTATCGTTTTCAGTATAATTCAAGTCTTGCTAAAGCTGATCGCGCAGTCTTCCTCTATAAAACGGGATGCATGATCGATAAATAAAAATGCAAATACAGAACTTTATCATCTTATGTTTCATAACGGTACAGAGTCTTGCAGCAGGTAATAGAGGTATGCGCGGTAGATATTTTTCAAAGAATGACGTGTCTTAACATAGGTATTTTGCTTTTATTACTTACTATTGCGAGGCAAAAAGTATTTTAGTCCTTATCGCTAAAGCTAATAAAGTTGCAAATAAATAATATTCGATAAGCGTCAGTTATTAATATTACTTTCACTGTTATTTTTTATCTTATTCTTATGTCAATGATATACTCGAGGATAACAGATGCATCGTTGTTTGTTCATATGATCATGTTATAATACACATCGACATTTATTTGTGTACTCGTAGTGTAGAACGTATCTGCATTTTCATTGCTGACGAGTGGCGATGCAGATATGCCGAATTGATAATTTTATTTCCGAGTTAATTACGATTTTGAAAGATGACGACTCTTTAATAAATAAGTAGATGTAATAAAGTTATAAAGAATTTATCAATATCGCAATCGGCTGAATCGTGGTTATCTAGGTGGGAGGGGGAATTACAAAAATACCCAGGAAACTTTCGGAGTGAAATCAACCGAAGTAAAAGTGGGACAATCGCGAATGCGTCCAAAATGAATATTAGATCTTTCCTGTATAAAAAGTATGCTTGGATATCGCATTTTGTTTGCAGTCATTCTCAGCCATGAATTAGTAATCCTACTTGAAAATGGGAGAGGTTCTTTGTGTGTGTGTGTGTGTGTGTGTGTGTGTGTCGGGTTCTAATATGAAATTTATTACGAGAGAAGTTTAAATTATGAAACTTTTTTTAATTCTCCAGTGGGCGCGTGAAGTGTATCTTACACTCCCTTACAACATCTTGTAAAAAATGAGTGTTCTGGACAGTTTCAATACAGAACCGACTATTATCGGGGAAAAAAGAAAAAAAAACACATTACAGTTAAAGTTTCAACCTGTTAATATACTTTGAGATATGTGCATCAATAAATAATATTAAACAAAAAAAAAAAAACATTAATTGATTTAATATTTATAGCATAAATAATGCAGGGTGTAATTTACACTCCTTTTACGTTTCAAATTTTCACGCGCTCACTGGAGGGTTAAATACTATATCAACATTGTGGATGGCAAATTTTATATAAAATCTGTAATGTTTCACTGGAATTACATACAATGAGACAAAATATATATTTATGAAATGTACGCTATTGTGTTTGACTGCACTTGATTCGTATGTAATTCCATCTGATTAGCATCGGGAGGCTATGAATTGTTGTAGCACATTGATAATGGTATCGGATATCTATCTGTGTACATTGAAACAATAGCAGAATAGTTTTGTGAAAAGAATACGTTGAAACTACTCGCTTAAATCAATATATTCCAGTCGTATCGCGCAGTCTAATTGTAAAACGTAGTTCGTTCTGTTAATAAAAATTAAATTACTGGCCGATAAGATTAGAGAAACTTTGTTCTACTAGGTAGTATATATCCGTGTTTTGCGAGTAAAATTATGTTAGTTCTGCTAGATATTTTATTATTATTACTCGATTAAAATCGATTAACACCAAATTAGGAGTTTTAATTTCGGAAATATCACTGATTGATGATTTATTGAACATGTAAAATTTTATAAAGCGATCACACACAGAAGAATTCCTCTCTCTCTCTCTCTTCCTTTTTCTTTCTCTGTTACAAATAAAAACAAATAAAATTGATTTCTGATTCTGATTAAAAATCGAAAATAAATCAAATTGAATTGAGCCAAACAAGATGCAAGGTTTGGAGAGCCTTTGGTTTAGGATAAACCAAACACGATTTCTATTCTTATTCGGAGTTCGACGGTGTATACATATAAAGACGCGGTTGCTCCGCGATAATGTGGCGATAACCGCGACTTGATGACCGAATCTTTCGTTTAGCCTCACGCGCATGAACTTTCCCTTTCACCGGCGCGCTTATATCTCGAATTACCTGTTCTCTCTCGTCATTAGGCCAACCGGGATCTCCGGCCTTCCCTGTTCCTCGCAAACGTTCACGGGCATTTTGTTTTACATTTTGCATTTTTGTAACGTCCCATAATAACGTCCGGTATCGTCAATGAATGATGTCCGATAATGGCATACATTTAATGTTTTTAATTTCTATGCTAAACTTATAACTGATATTTTGCTTTTATCTTGATCTAAATATTCTAAATTATATGCCAACTTCACATTTTAACAACTACTAAAATCATATTTGCATGCTATAATTATTACGTGTATGATTCTAATATTATATATAATATTAAACTTTGAAAGATTTTCTTAATATTATTTCAATTGTAATATTAATATATTAATATACATCCTACATATAACAAAGCTGCAATATTTGAAAAATTTTTTCAATATAAAAAAACAAGTAAAAAACCAATAAGATTGTTTTTTTTTTAATATCAGAAAAAGAAAGGAAACTGGAATTCCTACATTTTTGTGATTAGTCATTTCCCAAGTATCAAGCTATATAGTTTGTGTTTTTGCATATCTGAAACTAGCATGTTAAATACAAAAAGGAATAAAACGAAAGGTTTCGTTGCGATGTTTCTCAATCTTTTGCGTTCCCGTTAAATCAAATTGTTTTTCATCTTTTTGCGTTCTCTCACGAAGGCGATCTTCGGGATCAAGAGGCGGTGCAGAGATCAATGAAATTAAGAGATGGTCTGTTGTCGCCTACCATAAATGTTTTTAGTTTTCTTTAGTCGATCGAATACATTTTGCAGAAAAGTCATAGGAAAACGAATTTATAGTTGTATTTTAAAATAAATAGTATACAAGAACAAATATAAGAAATAAAATTAGAGACATTCGCACCAGGTGACAGGCCATCTCTTCATTCCACTGAGCACCGCCTCTCGATTCCGAAGGTCGTGAGAGATCGCGAAAAGAGAAATTCGATTATTTGGAAAAGAAAAAATAAAAAAAATATAAAGGAATTAATATAATGTATATTAATATAATATACGTAAATATCAATACACTTAATATAAATATTAATATAATAAGTATATTAATATAATAAAAGATATGTGATTAATCAATATTAGATCTAAATTAAATATGTCAAGTAAATGCATATGAATGCTTATTGGAGCAATTGAACTGTGCAAAGATACAGAAAACTTGCACGATGCGATAAAATAATACAGTATAAGATAAAACAGTATTGAGAGAAATAGAAAGGAACGGTGAGGGGAGAGCGAGAGAGACAAACGTAGCTAAATTAAAAAGAAAAAATTGAATTATAGATATATTAAAAAAACTTCTATCATATCGTCATATCGTTAGTTATATCTAATTATGTCAATTAACACAAACACGTAAATTTCATGGTCGTCCAATACGTTAGACATTATGCGATACATGAAGATTAATAATAAATGATTAATAATAAATGATTCATAGCATTAATGGAAAATAGACTCTCATTATCAATAATATCTGTCAATGATAATTCAATCCAATTGTGTTTTTATCGCACGTGGTTGAAAATCCGAGTATATATGTAGTAATTGTGTTTTTGAATTCCCAGGAATTTTCGCTTATCTAAACTACTTGACGCCGAAGAGCAGAAAGGAGATCTTGGAGCTGTTGGTCGTTGGCCTGAAGAGATTAGAATATCGCGGATATGATTCTGCAGGTAAGTCGATATTTCTAATCTCGAAATCCTCTTTCCGCTCATGTAAACAATGCCGTGCGTTGAAAGCATTATTTCGCGATAAAAAGACAGAGAGAAAAATAAGGCAACAACGGAAAGCAACGACTATTCATTTTAATAGACTATACCTTATACTAGAAAAATGCAAGATATTTAAGAAAAATTCACAAAATATCTGAAACTGGTCGAAGAGTAATCTTTCTCACGGTTTTTCGCTTTATATATTAATTATATTATGAGGAAAACATGCAATTGTGTAACATTCTTGCGTTATGCACTTTCTCAACATATAAATAGATACTTGCAGTTTTGAATGTCGTGTCAGAGAGAGAAGGTCCTTGAATATCCACCGTGGTAAAAGGATAGAATTTCTGCCGTCCAAGTTAGATTCCACCTGCATCCCATTCGGCCACTCTATTTCTTTCCATTCGTTTTCATTTTAATTCGCGATGCGATGGTTCGAAGAAAAAGAGAAAGAAAGAGAGCTTCTTGGCGAATAAATAAAAGAGGCGACACATCTGCACCGTATTGGAATTTATATAGGAATTCTTTCACACAGTGTCCTTTTTGCAGGCGTCGCCCTCGACAGTGCGGATGGCAAGGACATTTCGATTATTAAGAAGCAGGGAAAGGTCAAGGCTCTCGAAGAGGAGATATTTTGTCGTAAGTGCCGACTGAAGTTTTCAGACTTGCGATACCACTTGGACGCGCGTTTCTTGCGCGTCGCGCGACCACTTTTGTCGTTGTCGCATAAAAAGAAATACACGAAGGTCCTGTCATTCGTCGTCATGTAAAAATCAACGATGTTTATTCGTAGGCACCAATCTTGACTTCGAGTCGGAAACTCAATGCCACGTCGGCATCGCTCACACGCGATGGGCGACCCACGGTGTTCCATCGGAGGTAAATGCCCATCCTCAGCGTTCTGACAACGAGCACGGCTTTGTCGTTGTTCATAATGGTAATGCTCGTAATATTGTATATGTGTGCGCCATGTATGCGTCGCGTCCCGGAATCTTTCTTTCGATTCTTTCTGTACGATTGTCTTGAATGCAGGTATCGTGACGAATTACAAGGAAGTTAAAACTCTGTTGCAACAGAGAGGATACGTATTCGAAAGCGATACTGATACTGAAGTTATCGCTAAATTGATTCATCATCTCTGGGTACAGCATCCCGCGTATTCATTCCGTGAGCTCGTCGAGCAGGTTGTTCAGCAATTGGTAAGAATTACTAATTAATTAATATATCGGAGGAAGGATGAATCAAAAGCCCTTTTCTTCGTAGGAAAATAGATTATCTCGTTAATGGAAAATGCTTTAATGAAAAATGCTCTATAATTATTTCACTATTTTCTTTTATCAAGAGGTTTTCTTAAATCCAATGTAAGATTACAACGAAAAAAATTATATTATTTTAGGAAGGGGCTTTCGCGCTATGCTTCAAAAGCAAGTATTTCCCAGGCGAGTGCGTAGCTACGAGGCGAGGATCGCCGCTTCTCGTTGGTATCAAGACGAAAACGAGACTGGCTACTGATCACGTGCCTATTCTGTACGGAAAAGGTAAGTCTGATTATTACAGATCGATCCAATTTCGATCTATGCCACGAGAAATCAAGGGATTATTCCTAATGTCAAACGATAAGTATCGAGATCGTAATAAACTGTCGATTCAGCATATCGTCTGTATTTATCAATATAAATTATTTTAATATCTCGAGAGGCAAAGAGCGTTAGGTACGCGTAGTCTCCACGATAATTAATCAGCGGAGACGCACGAAGAGACGTTTGTATTATATTGCTCTAGAATCTCTTTTATCTTTATCTATCCACTCTACCTGCAGTGTCAATTGTCAGTGTCGACATAATTCCACGTTCGAGAGAAAGGCGACTAATACCTATAACTGATAACTAACTAACATAAGCATGCGCGCTTTTCCCTATTAATTCAAATCACAAGTCGATATGGAGATCAACACGCTCGTGCGACTAAACTATATCTGGCTTCATTATTTATGTTATCACATACATCTCGTACTTAAATATTATATCGCATACTGCAACTGATCGAATGCATTATATCAGCGTTAATTTTTTGTGCGATGTTCATTGAGATAACGTTTATCAGAGAGACATTGCTGCATATGCTTGCGATTGTAATATAGAGTATCACGCGTATTCATTTGTACAAAAAAATTTCTCGAGATACTAGCGTCTTTATGAGTTAGTCTTTATGTATGTATATTATTAAATATTAATTAAATATAATAATAGATATAGTTAAATAGAAATCAATTAATATATTTACTTTTAGGCTTGCAATATTTTTTTTGCTCCTTTTTGTCATTTTGTCTATAAGTATCGTAATTGTTAAAGAGTTTGAGTAGGTGCATGACTGTTAATTCAAGTACTTGTTGTCTGTTTCTCTAGACTTTGGCAAATTGCATTGCATATAAGCTCTCTTTCCGTACGAGTTTAATGTGGATTATTATATGTGTTTCTTTTGCATGAACACCTTGCGGTTATGTTCTACAACTTTTCACGCCGTCAGACGATCTTCAATGCGCAATAAACAAAGGTATAATATACATTCTATTATACTAAATTTATTTCGATTCCCGTCCTTGGCACTGAATCTCTCGCTGTAACGAGAGCATAAGAAAACGAAACAAACGGCTTCGTACCACGATATCTATATATGTGATCAATCGAAATGTTTCTTGTCGATGTGCATATCGCATTGATCCATTCGATTTTTGATTTTTATTCTTAACAATCGGCAAATTATGCACTATCGAGCATGCATTATTCTATTCCTGTCGCACGATCCAGTGATTGAGGAATGCCTAAATCGGTACGATTCTTATGTAGAATTGTCTTTTGTGAAAATTTCTTGTTAACATCGTCGATCTCGACGGTCGCATTCGAGATCGCGTCTTCAGTTTCTTATCATTCACGGGCTGTTATCCAATGTTCGTTCTCTCGCTTTAACACAGTAACACATGCTCTCATTCGCTCGCTAATTGGCATATTTCTATTCTTATTCCAAATAAATCATTTTGTAACGCAAACCTGCTTACAAGAAGAGACTTGTATAATTTTTTTCTTACAAATCCACGAACGCTATCATGATAGCGTATAGCACTAATTTTTTTTCAAGCGGCTTTAGGAGCGCAGTTTTGGCATTAAAAGTAAGACACCTGGTACGTATATTTTTAAAATTAATAGACAGAAATAAATGAATTTTAACGATTGCGATGAAGTATGTTGAGGATTATAAGATTTTATTGCTCACCGAGTGCTAACATAGTGCAATGAGTTTTATCTAATTGTTAAACATAAAAATCTAAGGGATTAACGAGTAATCCCTTGACAGAAGACGTTAGCCTTCAAAACAATGTAAACGGTAAACCGTAAAACGAATAAATTTTACACTTACAAGAATCTGCGGTTTTTACACGATGTGTAAGTTGGGGAAAGTTTGTAAAAAAACATATATAACATGAAGAAAGTTAAGATCTCGCGTCTTATACATGTACATGTATATAATAAAAATTAATGTCAAGTATTTTTGTATTTCTAAGATAATGTCTAAATAAGACTTTTTTAGATAAAAAAAATAAAATAATTTATCTAAAATAATTTTCTTTTTAAAATAATCTTTAACGATAGATATTAGACGAAATTAGAAGAAAATTTAATACGTATTATTTTTCAAATAAATTAATGCTCGTCACGCGCTTGATGCTCGCTCTTTGTACCGCACACCGCACACAGCACTCAGCACTCATTCGTTCCATTAAATTTATATTTGCCGTTATATCGATCATTATGCTGTTACCGTTGTGGCATTATTTGTGCGCTAATTGTTTTTGTTTTCTTTCTCGTTTTCCTCCTTCCCGCGTCCCAATATGTGCAGAAGGTGAAGCACCGTCTCAAGGTAATACTTTACATCAAGTTTAAACTTCTCTCCGCTTGTTCTCTATGCCCGATTAACTGTCTCGGTGACGTGTGATTTGCTCGTTGTAAATAAATGTAATCAGTTATTTTTAACTACAAGCGCTTGGCCGTCTTTCTGACTTTTATGGATAAAGACGATGGATGGGTGGATGGATGGATAGATGATGGACGGTATATCGCGCTACGCTTTCCGTACGTATACTACCTATAACCTTTCCTATAATGTGTATAATTTACAAGTTATTCCCACTTTCCGCTTATAACAAGTTTTGCCTATCCAATGTTCGATTAATGTAGATGAGGAATATATAACATACTCTCGGGATATACATAGTTAATACTATATAGTTATCGCTAGCGAATAATTGTCGCTATACCATGCCTACTACTTGATAAGAATATGTATATATTCCGTTAAGTGTTGTTGATCGTTGTTAGTGTCGTTACCGTTATCGAACACATCATGGCATTATTTTTATTTGTTTTGTTGTCGAGGTGATATCATTCTCATTGTCTCGCAGCGAGCTAATTAACATATTTGGATATTATTAATATTAATATTCCTCAAGATTGCGAGATATGTGTGAGTGAATATCTAAATACAATACAATAATCGCTATTTTTGCTGTTCGTATTCAAAAAATATATGTATTCATTACATTATGATATTATATTGCGCCAAACTGGTGTGGGGCTTAGAAGAAAACGAGCAAATAACTCAATACTCTTATTTTCTCTACTGCATAGCCATATCGATTTATGACATCAAAAACGAGAAATAACGTGAAATCTTTTCTTGCTCTATGCCGAAGTAAATTAGATTTTTTTTGTCACCAAAAGCTCTCTTTGTTACCTCGTATTAGCAAATAAACGTATAATTCAATCTGCATGCGTTCTACACTTCTTAACAAAAATAGATCTTGTAACAGTTAATCAAAATTTAGAGCTAGTAATTCACGATAAACTTGTAATTTACAGCTGTTAATTTATGAATTGAAAAAAGAGTTTTTGGTATATCCTATCTGTCTACACTATCGAATGAGCGTACTAGCAATAGTAGCATGCAAAAAAAAAAACTAATTTATTTCAATAAAATGTAAGAAAGAAAGTTTAAATGATTTCTCGCTTTTAGCGTCATAATTCAATGTAGCTACAATAAGAAAACGGAAACTGTAATATAAATTTAGCACAACTGTAACAATAATTGAGAGAAATTAATAATCAACCATTTTTATCTTAAACATTTTAGATATCAACTTTGATTTTTTTTATCACTAACACAACTTTGGTGCAAAATAAACAAGTACTATTCGCAATAATACGTGCAATAATAAATTTTGTATGTATAATATGTTATGTACATATAATATATATACAAAAATATGATATATATATCCTGATAATATCATTAGTCCATTGCAATGTAGATGGTTTTTTATCATGCTCTATTGTTTGCTATATGTATATGTTTGCTTTACTCTTATTTTCCCGAGTAGTTTTTAAATAAAATGGAGAGTTCTGCAGTGGAATCTTATTTTCCATTGTTTGTACGATATTTTTTCCATGTATTCTAAAAGAATTTCAAGTTTCAAAATTATAATATTTTACTTAAAAAATAGACTTTTTTAATATCTTTGTAAAATAGAACAACGGTTCAATCTCTGCGTAGATCATCGTCCGCATGGCAGAAATCCAGAACTTCCGGTGATTCCACGTAGCGAGAGTACATCCGAGTTTCAACCTCTTGAGGATAAGGAGGTCGAATATTTCTTCGCTTCGGATGCGAGTGCCATAATCGAGCACACGAATCGCGTGATATTCTTAGAGGTGTGAATTGACCGTTGCACGTTTAACCAAATTTTAGGCGAGATCGCAAAAAGTTATCTCATGCATTATGTCGATAGGATGACGATGTGGCAGCCGTTAAAGAAGGCGCGCTGAGTATTCATCGTCTTCGTCGTTGCATGGATGATCCTCACGCTCGCGAAATCACGACACTGAAGATGGAGATCCAGCAGATCATGAAAGGCAATTACGATTACTTCATGCAGAAGGAGATTTTCGAGCAGCCAGAGTCGGTGGTGAACACTATGAGGGGACGCTTGAATTTTCAAGACAACTCAGTCACCTTAGGCGGAATTAAGGTAACTCTTGCATATAATTTTTCGAAAGTGTTTTGGGAGAAAAGAATCTGGTAAAAATTGGAAAAAATGTATATATAATATATATATACTTTTTCAGGATTACATTCCCGAGATCAAAAGATGCAGACGTCTCATGCTAATCGGTTGCGGTACGAGCTATCATTCTGCCATAGCTACGCGGCAGCTTCTCGAGGAACTGACAGAATTGCCAGTAATGGTTGAGCTCGCATCCGATTTTTTGGATCGTAATACGCCAGTTTTTCGAGACGACGTCTGCTTTTTCATTTCTCAATCGGGTAAGGCTTCACGAAACGATTAACGCAGAATTATATAATAAAAATGTGAAAAATAAGCGGATAAGAAAATTCAAGTCAAAATATCGCAAATAATGCCGTTTTAACGTGATAAAAATTATTGGATTGTGATTGAGTTATTGTATTCGTAATAACAGGTGAGACAGCTGACACGTTAATGGCGTTACGTTATTGCAAAAGTCGCGGAGCTCTTATCGTGGGTATAACTAACACGGTCGGCAGTAGTATCTGTCGCGAATCTCATTGTGGCGTGCATATCAACGCCGGTCCCGAGATCGGTGTAGCAAGTACTAAGGCTTACACCTCGCAATTCATCTCTCTCGTGATGTTTGCACTGGTAATGAGCGAGGACAGAATCTCTCTTCGCGCGAGACGCTTACAGGTACGTTCACCTAGAGTTTAACATTTTATTTTACGTGTGTTTTTTTAATAAAGTGTGATTAAATCTTACGCATATTTTCCAGATTATCAAAGGCTTGAAAAATCTCGATAATCTCATTCGCGAAGTATTGAAGCTTGACGATAAAGTTAAGGAACTAGCCAAGTCTTTGTTTCAACACAAATCCTTGTTGATCATGGGGCGCGGATACAATTTCGCTACGTGCATGGAAGGTGCACTCGTAAGTATGCGAGAAGAGAGAAGCGATAATAAGTTACTACGCGCGACCAATTCTAACTTGTAACACACTTTAACTTATTTGCAGAAAGTAAAAGAATTGACATACATGCACAGCGAGGGAATTATGGCCGGTGAATTGAAACATGGCCCTTTAGCTCTCGTTGACGATTCCATGCCGGTAATTATGATCGTAATGAGAGATCCAGTTTACGTGGTAAGTTTAATTAAGCAAATTTTTATATCCGTGCTACGCTCATGGGTACATTATTTGTACATTATATAGGACGAATTTAAAAGAGATATAAAAAGATGTAGCATACAGCATAGTTGGTATATTAGTATATAGGATAACTTATTTTGCAGAAATGCATGAATGCACTTCAACAAGTTACCGCGCGAGACGGTAAGCCTATTGTTATCTGCGAGGAAGGGGACGAGGAAACGAAGGCTTTTGCCGATAGGGCTCTTGAAGTACCTAAAACTGTCGATTGCCTACAAGGAATTCTCACCGTTATTCCCATGCAGTTATTGTCTTTCCATATTGCGGTTTTGCGTGGCTGCAACGTCGATTGTCCGAGAAACTTGGCCAAGTCGGTCACGGTTGAGTAAAAATCGAACGGATTGTTGCATTACTTTTTTAGGACCACAAGCTTGCTACTACGTGGTTACTACAAAATTTTATCAAGCCATACGAGAACGAGAATCATAGACAAAAGATAGAAGATAATTATAAATATCGGGCACAATTGATAACATCGCGCAGGAAATAAAACAAGCCCGGCGTCAGGACGTTTCTTTCTCAAGCTTTTAAATCTCATTAAACTCGTTTAGCTGCTCGTGTTGCCCGCTCGTGATTTAAATTTAAGTGATGACGCCTGATAATCGATCTTATTAAATGCAAGAAGATATATAAAAGAAAAATAATCACCGAGATATGCACACGTTGCCAAGTTAGTTTTTGAGGGAGAGATAACAACGCGACCTAAGATTCGCTCATGTATTTTTCGCAACATATATTATGTTGCGCAACATTGATTAACGTAAACGTTTCTCTTTTACGAAGAATAACATGAGAAAAAATCCCCAAATTTACACGATTCCAATATTTTTAATGCATTTAACATTCATATATTAATTCGCGTAACATACAGTCGCAAGTTTTAAATATGATAACCATCGATTAAGCGATGCTTTTGATTTGATAGATATAGGATATAGCGCGATTCAGCACAATTTTTTCGTCGATTGAGTTAAAATTAAGATGACGATAAAAATTTTTGTACGCGATAGCGATTATATGATGGATAATACATGCGAAATGATAATTATATTAAATATATTATGCATAAGTATGTGTATATGTGTGCGGTAAATACCACAGATATGTCCAAACGGCATTTCCGGTAATTTTGTTTTCTTTATACAAGAAGCTACACATTCAAGACGATACAGAGATTGCTATCTCGTTTGATATTTGGACGGCAATCGTTGTATCATACGCAGATATGCAATAGCAATTTTCTAAGACCTGTATCTTTTTGATAAATCTATGTCATAATTCTTTGTACAATTAATCAAAGAATATATACATTACAACTTGATTTATATCTACAGTGTAACACGTACTCACCTCACCGCGCCGCGCGCCGTTGCCCGATGCCTCCCAGTCTCAGTCCCAGGCCCCCTCCTCTCTCGATCCTCCTTCGTTGGTCCATTGTCGCACTCACGACGTTCATGAACGAAAATCGACGATATCGTCACTTGTAATCGCGCGACACTTTTGACACTGCACGGCACTCCCGGTATTATAATTTTGCAACGCGGCGCGTACTTAATTATACGGCGACGGAAGAATTACGTCGGAGAAACTTGGAACGAAGCTATACGATCCGCTTGACACCGCCGCGGCCCGCGCGCGCCGTGACTTCCCGCCATCCCGTGCGCGGCGCAGGCCGCGCAGGTAGACGCGGACGCGACAAGTCAAGCGAACGTGGCGGAGAGAATTTTGTAAATCGCGCGCGGCCAACTTCACACTTTGAACAACGATCAATAATGTCGAGATTACTTTTACGTAGCGCAATATAAGCGGCTTAAGAGGAATAAATTGATGAATTAAAATCAAAGATCAAAGCTGTGAATATCCGCGGAACATGCCAACCGAAAATAATACGATCGCTACTTTACCGATTATTACAAGGCGCGATTTTGGTTAACGGCAATTAAATCATCGATTTCTGAACGTTTTATATCTATCCTCCACAATCGCTAAATCGTCAAACACGATTAAATATGAGGTTAAACATACGTTAATAGGGACCGTGATCGCTAATTAAACACACGTCGCACGTCTCATCGCGGCGTCACTCGATTTGGGGTCCGTTCGATCCCTTTATCCGTGTTCCGAAAACGACGGACGACGGCCACTTGATTCTGAAGCCGCGCGACACGACGCGAAACGCGAATCAAGTTGACGGTTGAGGGTCTCTAAGAAAAGCGAAATCCGAAATCGATCGTCCGAAAGAATGTAATAGAAAGTCACTATTATCGAATGCGACATACCTCGGCATCCGTATCAATTTCGCGAAGCACAAATGTAGTAAATAAACATTCGATATATTAGGGCTATCGCACAAACGTACTTAGGCATAAGCATAGCATAAAACCGCCGGCGCGCGGCGCCGCGCTGGACCAATGAACATCTTATGTAAATCAATATGGCGACTTTATGCTGGATGCTCATTGGTTTTATAGCGGTCTTATGCTAATAAGCTATGCAGGATGCATTTTGTGTGCGATGGCCTCGATTTCGGCAACTTTATCCGTTTCGAGAACGACGGAAACTTCATTCTGAAACTGCGTGACACAACGCGAGACGCGAGTCAAGTTGACGGTTGAGAAAAGCGAGACCGATCGCATCAAGAAAGAATGTAATCGAATGTGATATACTACCTCAGTATCCGTACATATATAAAGTCCGCAAAGCACATGTATTAAGGCTGTTTCTACAATTACGTGCATGTGTAGTCGGATGTCGGAACGCAGCCGATGGTCCAATGAGAGAATTTCTTTTTCGAAAACGAATTTTTCTCATTGGATCATCGGTTACGTTCCGACCTACGACTGATTGTAGAACCGGACTAAATGAACACACACACATTCGATGTATCACAGGTTTTTGTAATCTGAACACGCGGATCTGGCGATTCGTATATTACTCCCCGAAGTGCGAGCAACGACATCATCAGAAATAATAACGGGCCGCGGGCGCCGCGATAACATGAGTAGTAGGGATAGAGAGGGGTAGACTTTATTCGCATACCCGGTATCCGGCATACCGAACTAACCGACGGCGCGCGGCCCTACCCCCACTCTGTCCCCACTACTCATGTTTACCGCGGCGTACGTGGCCCGTGGCGGCCGTAGCCCGTTCTGACGTCGTTGTCGTCGTTACTCCGAGTCCCGCGTCTCGCGCTCCCGGCTCCCGCTCCCGTATCACATATATCGCGGAATTCGCGGAGTAAATACACGAATCGCCGGGTGTCGCCGGTCGCCGATTTCGCTTTTCTCGCGTCGTGTCACGCGATTTCAGAATCAAGTGGCCGTCGTCCGTCGTCCGTCGTCCGTCGTCCGTCGTTTTCGGAACACGGATAAAGAATACGCGAGTGAACCCTGAATCGAGTGACGCCGCTAGCCGCGAGCCGTGACGTGTTTAATTAGCGACAGTGTCTATTAACAATTTAACCAGCTCATATTTAATCGTGTTTCACGATTTGGCGATCGTGGAGGATAGATAAATCGTTCATAAATCGATAATTTATAATTGCATGTAGTTAATCAAAATGGCGTAATCGCATTCTCGCGACAGTTGCTCCTGGCCGGTCCTGGCGACTGGCGACTGAAGTTGGCCGTGCGATTTATGAATTTCTCTCCGCCATCTTTGTTTTATTTGTCACGTAGTCACGTCACTCACGTCTACCTGTGCGCGGGATGGCGGGAAGTCACGGCGCGGCGTCATGGGTGTCAAGCGGATCGTATATAGATTTCGTTCGTAGTTTCTCCGACCGCGACGTAATTCTTTCGTCGCCGTGTAATTAAGTATACGCGCCGTGAGATTATAATACCGGGAGTGCCGTGCTTTCAGTATCGCGCGTTGCGCGTCGCGCGATCATAAGTGACGATATCGTCGATTTTCGGCATTTTCGCTCGTGAACGTCGTCGCGTCGTGAGTGAGTGCAACAATGGACCAACGGAGGAGGATCGAGGAGAGGAGAAGGGGGCCTGGGAGCGACCGTAAGGTGAGTTATAGTTATTGTTATTTGTTATTTATTATTTTGCTGTCCTGTCAGTCCTACTAATTACGCGAGCGAGTTAATGCGCGGAAATATGCATTAACATCTTAAAATCAGATCACATCTGTTAAAATAACGTTTTAGAAATTTATATTTAACGGGCGCGATATAATAATTATTTACTTCAAGTACGTATTCATTTTCTTGGACACTCTTGCACTGCTTTATTTAATGTAAAAATATTTCTATGTTACAGATCATCGCAGGTCGCAGGGCTACAACTTACAACTCCGCTGTTGCGCATCGGCCGGTGAGTTATTTTATTATTTTAATCTTTTCGAGGCGACGCGACGTGCCCATACCTGTCCGAACTGTCCGAGATGCAGTACAGTAGAAAATATAAAAAACAAAAATGCATTCGATAAAGCAAACGTATCATTCGCGTTAGTTTAATGCGGAAAGCCGGGTGTTCTCCTATCTCTCTTCAGATGTATCGAAATCGAAAGAGATTCGAAAAAGCGTCGCGGATCTCGAAAAAGTAACGCTGCGAATAACGAGGAGGCAATAGGCATCTCGTGTTCTCGAGTTCTCGGGTGTTCGAGCGTAGATCGTCGAGATCTCTCGGACACGGTCGTTTGAATCGAACGCGCCAGTAGTAAATCTCGTGTTTGCGCCCGACGGCGCGCCGCCTCTATGTAATATATATTGTCAGTATCACTCGGATTGACCGCGCGCGCGCATCCGCACGTCGCATTCCGCGCTCGCCCTCGCGCTCGCCCTCGCGCTCGCCCTCGCTCTCGCCATCGTCCGCTCGTCCTTCGCGAAGGAGCCGAAGGAGCGCGCCGCGCACAGTCGACGATTCGATTCGTCCGCCATTGCTGGCCGCCCACTCCCTCCATCGCGCCGGCTGTCGCCAGTGCGCGACTTGGCGACTACGCGAGTCAGTTCAGTCAGTCAACGATCTGCCGGGGACTGGGGAGTAGTGCGGAGTCGTGGACGTCGTACGTCGTACGTCGTGGACGCGTCGCGGTAGAATTTCCCGCAGACGACAGAGGTGAAGCTGCGATCGATTGGCAGCGCGGCGCGGATCGCGAGATTTCCTCTCGCACACCGTTGACCGTGCGTCTTCGTTGCTGTCGTCGCGTCGCTCGTTGTCGCCGTTGTCGGTGCTGCAAGCCTGCGGAGCGAGCGTAGCCCGCCTTTCAAGTTTTCCGTTTCTCTCTGCCCGGTCCGGCCCATCCGCGATCCGCCTCGCTATCATCGCCCCTCCACCTCGTCCGTAGTGTCGTCGTCAGCGTTCGCTGCCGTTGCCGCTGTCGCTGCCGCTGCCACCGCCGCCGCCGCCGCTGCCGCCGCCGTTGCCGCCGCCGCCGCCGCCGCCGCCGTCGTCGTCGTCGTCGTCGTCGTCCCGGTGTTGGAGCAGCGCCGCGGCGGTTCCCCTCTATTGATCGAATTTGACCTGCGAAGTTTCCCCTAGCGCGTGTGTGCAGTAATAGTGGCGGCCGGTAGTGGGTCTCTCGCGCTCGTGTTTCCGAGTCCGGTAGTGCGGTTAAATTAATCGCGAGCAGCCTCGGTATGTCTTTGCCAACGGCTTGCACGCGGTTCAGTGACAACTACGACCTGAAGGAGGAACTCGGAAAGTGAGTACCGCAATTTTATATTCTATTCGCGCCTGTTCGCGCCGCGCGAGCGAGCGTGCGAGATTACTCCGCTTGCTCCGCGTGTCGTCGCTCTCTCGCATTCGCACGCTTCATCCTCCTTCTATCGCGCTTTTGTCGTCCGACCGGTTCTTTTCCTGTCTCTGCTGATAATATTCGTACGAGAAGACATAGAGGGAGAGAGAGAAGGAGGCAGGGAGGGAGGGGAGAGAGTTCTGCGGTCATTCGTGCCGGCGCGGTGCGGCGTCCGCCTTCGGAGTTCGGAGCAACTTCTTCTTCCTCGCCGGACACGCGCGCGAGCAAGCGCGATGATAGCGCGAGGACGTGCGCACAGATCGCGATTATTCACGATCGACGTACGTAGCAGACGACGCGGCGCGGCGAGGTCGGCCATAATTGTTCCCTGCGTATGCAGGGTACGTCTTTTCACCGTCTTCCTTCTCCTTCTCCTCCTCCTCCTCTTTCTCCTCCTCCTATCTACGTTTGCCGGATTCTCTCGTTCCTTATCATCTTTCCTCTTCTCTTCCATGTACGCATCCTGCGCGTACTACGCGCTCTCGTCTCGATCTCTTGATGTATGTCATGTCACGCCAAGTCTTGAGGCCTTTCTTTTCCCTCTCTGTTGCGCGCGCGGCGCGGGAGACACCCCGTTGCATTTCGTCTATATTTAAGCGCCACGGGCACAGGCCGTCCGCCGTCCGCCGTCCGCCATCCGCTCAGTCTCTATATATAAAGCGTCAGGGCGCCTGTTCCTCTCCGCGCCGCTTTCCTCTCGCGCTGTGCGAGAAGCAGCGGTAAGCGTAGAGCTCGAGCATCGTGTATAGTGTATACGCGCGCGGATCTGTTACCGAATCGATATCGCGTCTAGTCGCGTCGTCGCGCCGCTTTTTACCTTCGTTACCTTCTCCCCCTTATCTCCTCCGCTCTCCGCCCTCCACCCTCCGGCTTCCACCCTCCGCCCTCTGCCCTCTGCCCTCCGCTCGCCCGCGTTCTCTCTCTTTTTACTCTACTCTCGCTATCTCCCTCTCCCTGTCCACCCGCTTCCCCCTTTCTCGTTCTTCTGCCACGTTTCACCTTCTCCGTTCTCTCGTCCTCCTTCTCCTCCTTCTCCTCTTCTTCGTCATCCCTCGTCGATCTTCTCCACCCTCGTGGCACGAGCGACGGCAGGTGGTTGCAGTCTTGCATGCTGTTATCCCTAAAAGTTACTAGATCTTCCCTCGGCGCGATCTCATTGCGATCGAAAAATTTATGCGCTACTTTTGCAATACGTAACTATTCAAAAATTTAGTTAGAAATTAGGGTTAATACCTGTTAATGTATTATAATTTGTATAACTTTATATGTATAGTTGATGTAACTTTGTTAAAAAAAATTAGTTACATACATACTAGCCTAGTTTACACCGATCTCTTGATACGCGTATCAAATAGTATATTTGAGCTGATCAGCCAATAATCAAACTAATTTACTAGTTATTTACTATTTAATACGCATATCAAGTGATCGGTGTAAACTAGGCCATTATGTATGTAGATATATGTGTAGAGATATATATTCTAAATATCATCATAATTCTCTTTCTCTCTCTCTCTCTCTCTCTCTCTCTCTCTTTCCCTCGTAAAAATATTTTATCGACGTAGTTTCTAATAATATTATATATTTTGCGTTGAATTTGATTTATTTGTATAAATCTGGTACACATTAACATTTTCCAGCTGTTAATCTCCATCAATTCTTTTATCCATAACTGTGATCGCTGCAGTTATAGTTCTTTTTGTGTTTCTCGATATACGATACATTTCATGCAGGGACGAGAAGATCCGATACAAGTATCGACGCGTAAGAAATTGATAGGTATTCTGATATTGGAATGCACGTCAATGCATACGTTTCCGTAGATTGTAGGTGCCCGATTTATAGCGCTTTCCGCTACGCTGAAGAACCGCATGAATGAATTGTTCGACGTTTGCTAATTGTAAATCGCATTTCGGAGCGACCGCGCCGAGTATGCCGATATTCACCGATACTCGTGGATATTCTCATGTTCTCTTTTTTATTAGAGCACGATACTTGGTATCTGGGCTCGTGTCTGCTTCTCTGCAAGAAAGCGATGAGCCATCCTAGCTCGACTTTATTGTATTAGCCCTTTTAACCTTTGTACCTTTTTTATCGAACGACAACTATTTTTAGTACGTACATTCTTCTATGTATGTGTACAACAGTAGTTATAAGAGAGTAGTAGTTAAGAGGGAGTTGCCCTAAATTAAATTAGGGTAAAAATGTTTGTTTTTGACAGACATCTAAAACGAAGCGGGCGAGATTCAAGTATATATCAATCAGTATCAGTATTATTTTAAAAAACAACGAAATATTTTTGCCAACGATTTTTAAACTTTTCTAATTACAGTTTCTATCTTTGTTTTAATTACATATACAATCAATATTTTCAAGCCAGATTATTATATTTTGCGCATGTGTTGCGCTAGGAAAGTATTTTTTCCGAGATACTGATCCAATTGTCAATATTTCAGCATATCTAAACGTTTTCTTAGTGCGAGAAATTTTAGAGTCGATCTAAATGCGAGACTTTATACGTTTATCCCAAGTCCAAATTCTAAGTAATATAATTTATGTAATGGTATACATATACTTTTTTAGGTATAATTATAAAATGTATCTTTCTGTACATTTTTATTTACTTTTATCGACTTTTATTGCGAAAGGTGTATTTCGATAGTCGATACTAAGAATTAATATGACTTACGTATGCGAGAGTTAGATTCCATGATATAAACATCTATAATTTGGAAGCTTGTGAAATATAAAACCATATCCAACATAAATTCAAAACATAAGGGGGGGGAGAGTCTGATACGTTTTAGTTCCGAATTATATATTTGCTTTTTATCTTAATCTTGTAAACAAGTACACAGCACACAGAATGTGCGATAAATTGCTTTATTCTCTGTTAGGATCTCTCTCTCTCTCTCTCTCTCTCTCTCTCTCTCTCAATTTTTCACGATTAATTTTGCAACTGACTAATCGTTAATCGCGTGTATTATGCTACTACGTAATGACTTTCCAGTTTCTGAAATATTCAAGGGTGCACAAAAACAATATATTCGATCACATCCCACGTCTTTTCGGCAGAGTTTACGCCATAGTTGATAGATACATGGAGACTAGAGCGTGCTTAAAACACGCGTTATATCGGATCACCTGCTGTCCAATGGTAGTTGATTCTTCTTTTCAAAAGCTCTCCATATCATTTATGATGATCATATCGTACGCAGGGTGTCAGAGTTTATCGTCTTATCGAATATTTTCTCGTACCTGTGTAGAGGGGTACCTGTTATAATATAGAGATAGGGGTAAAAATTATTACTCTCTATATTCTCTTAATTCGTATCTGTGTGGACTTTGATTTCTGAATATTCGGTGATGTTTTGAGAATTTACGGGACTTTGAAAGTATATAATCGATATTTTTCCAAAATACATATAAAATTATTTTTTCATCGCACTTTCCGATGTCATTATTCGTAACAATTTCTTCGCATTTCTCGCATGGTAATCATTTTGTCACATTTCCACGTGCGTTCACCGATGCATCATTCAGTTTTCAAGTACCATCGAGTACCATATAGATCAGATTTATCAGATAGATCAGTGCCAGTCGTTTTGGAACATTCGCGATACGCGAGAATGCGAAAGAGTAAAATTCTGATGCGTTCGTATAGATACACGCATCTTCGTGTACGTGTAATGTATTCAGGCAGTTTTGTTTATAATTAAATTAAAAGCCTTGCACATATTTCTGAATATTATAATATTTACTTTCCAATTTTATTATTTTCAACATAATTATAATTCTATAGAAATATATATTTTCTTAAACTTGCTGAGTTTAGATTTTGAATGGTTTTGACAATGAATATCAAGCTTATACATGTATATGTATATTAATACGCGCGTTAAGTTGGATTCACTAAGTAAACGAGTGCGATCAAACACGAATGCGTAACTCGCTTCAACGAGGGTGAATCCGGTGAACACGCTGGTACTCACGAGACGCCTTTCGCACGCATTGAAGCAAATTGTTAATTCATTCGTGTTTGTTCACATTCGCTTGCTTGGTTCGGATTCGGCTTTACATACGCGTGTGGCACATGTGCGCCATAGTAGGTGCGATATATGTATACGTGTGCGTGCATTCGTGGCACGGTATAATCAAAACATTTCTCTCGCCTTCTGTATCCGTTGAATAATTCACGAACGGCGCGCAAAGACTTTGCTATCTCGTCGGGAGAATGTTTGTTTCTTACCTATACCTATTAATTATAATTATTGATTTTACTGTGTGACGCGAGAATGTATGATAATTGGCGGACGTAATCGACACAAGATAGTTTTCATCCTCGAGGCACTCTTCCAAGTGCCAAGTGCAATACTGATAACGGTTACATGTTTCTTCCTTTTCATACATAGTCAACTTTCGCAATTTATGGTTTCGTATATTATTGGCCGAATAATTTTCGCATTCTTTTTTTGGGGTACGAAATGTAGACACTTAGTTTGCAAAAACTTCGCTTAAAAGCAAAACTACGGATAATTGACCGAGATTTCCGTATTTTTTTTTTTAGAACTGAAACGAGCGTAAAAGAGCAGATAGCAAAATGAAAATGTGAAATGTTGAACAGATGTCACATTCGCTATTCGAGTAGACGAGATATTTTCCTTGAAATTGATATCGGGAAAAGTGGCGCATATGCAACGAGTTGAATACGACTTTAATACTATAAGAGCCTTATAAACTGTAAACTAAATTACACGATATTAGATTCAATAGGAATAGGCATATGTGTATGTCACACGAATTTCGCTCCGTTCTAAAAACGGTCTTCCATCGAAAAATAAAAATAGCGCACGGAAGCAATTTCCATCGATCCCGCAATTGTGAAGCTATGGCTAACTCATTTATTCGGAGCGAAATACCTTTACGCTTTACGCAATGTTCATGTGTATCGCGCTAATTATGAATGTATAATTTTACATCATTTGCGCGCATAGTCTTGTGGGCGTATAGTGTGATATAAACTGTAAAGATAGGCATATCGATTTAATCCTCGGATCTTTGGGTTCTCGGTGCAGGGCCGGAAGCGAGAAGCTGCTTACGGCCAAACCGATCCGCATGTTGATTTTGGCAACGATCGGCTCACCGGCGCTGACATTAAGACTGTGGGTAAATATTGGCTCTATCGAAAACTACGAAGGAAAATGCCAATTCCCGCGTCGCACACCAAGTAATAGCGCCATCGACCGCGACGGTGAGCGTTTGCGGTGCCGCACCTCGCGCCGCACCGTGACGGTTTATTTACGAGACTCATTGTGTGTATGTATATTTTCCACGCCCGCGCCGCAAAAATTGCACGCGACGGTATGGATTATTAATCCTCCTTGCCGCCAATCTCCTCTCCTCACCTCACACTATTCTTTTATCTATAGATACGTGTCTCAACAGATTAGTTGTGCGTTTGACAGTTATCGATGTATTTCGTATTAGATATTTTGCAATGTTACAGTCAATCGATAAAACATAACGTAACGGTACAGACAGCTATATAACTATAGCAAAAGTAATATAGGGAAAATAACAACGATGTCTTATTGCGCTAATATAATAAGGATAAACTTGATTTTAGTTGAAACCAGTAAACATGTAAACTGTGAAGTAAGACAGAAAAATACTGATCGTTTCTACTGTGGTATATACAGAAACTTATTTATTCTATACTATACATTTTGCTATATTTATTTTGCTTTTAAAGAACTGTGTGTAATTTGATGTACATTTGATGTGTACTCTTAATATGTACGTGTAGAGCATGGCGCGACCTTTTTCCCCTTTGCCTTTTTCGAATTTTCTCTTTTCCGATCTTTTTATTTAAGTTTCCTAGAAAATACTCGCTACCGCGTGCACTCAAAATTTTGTCTCGACAAACATTTTCTCGCGTCTATTTTGCGTTTGCTGTGCAGTATATCATCATATTTTTGCTTTTCCCTCTTTCAGAAATCGCGAAAATTATGCCGTAAAGCGGAAGAGCTTGAAATCATGCTAGGAATAAAAATGTCGTTTTTAGAAATGGTAAACGTCAAACCGCGTCTGTAACGAACCTCATTATTTTTACGTTATTTTTACGATTCGTCCTCTCGGGAAATCTCTGAGATTGTCGGCAAATGTATAAAATGTTGTCAGACAATTGGATCGATCTGTTGCAAATTTTTGATTGACTTTACAACGAAGTGATTTCATACTTTGCATTGCAATGAATTGAACTTTGCAACTTTGGATTTATGTGCTAAATTCTGTTTTTCGTAGAAATATAATTTTACATAAATATTAAATGAAACGTCAAAGAGGGAAAAACATGACAGTAATTTTCTCTGGTTAAAATTTTGAGCTTTCTTGTCAGTATTGATCACGGATTCTCTCTCTCTTTCTCTCTCTTGCCTCCTCCCCCCCAAGCACGTAAGACCCATGCGCTTTATTCCAAGGAATTTAAAATACATTTTCGAGTTCGAGATTTCGAAATATGACGCCAGAAGGAAATGAAAAAAAACTAGCTTAGGAAACGGAATGAGTCAATCAATCGCAATTCTTTTTCTCTCGCGAGATAAGACGCGGAGAAAGCAAGTTGCGTTCGATTGTCTTATCTTCGATGCATGGCGACGGTGGCAACGGTAATAAAGGAGTAATAAACTCGCCTTTGATAGCTTGTAGCTCGTCGATATCGATTTATCCGGACGATTCGGTCGACCTTGTGCGACTATGACGACTGAGATGGCAACGACGACGGTGAGAATAAATAGAGGAGCATGCGTTAGACGGCGCGGCGAGATGAGAATTTATTTGCTTCGGCGTCTTTTTGCGTGCTTCGCCGTATATTTATTTATTCTGTCAGCACGGCTTTTACGGTCGTGGGAACGTTTGCATTGCTACAAGGAATTTTTGTAGGCTTTTGCAGATCGATCTCCGTGATGCGTGCGCGAACCAAGACAACGCAACGTCCAGACGAAAGTCCATTCAGTCATCATTCGCGGTCATCGCTATTACACTCATAGATACAATAAATAATTTTAGTTTATGATTTATTCGAAGAGGTGCGCATTGCCTATTGAAATTATGTCTTTGTAATGAATGAAAGTTAAATTATGGATCGCGCGCGCGATACGTAATGCGAATATGGTTACTCCGAGATTAGAGTAGGATTAAATCTCACCAAATATATATCTTAGTTATACTCGATATTCTATATATCGCATCTAATACACATTACATTTCCAATTCTCCCTTCACGTTTGGTATAGACTTACCTATAACCCGTTAAGCTATAAATAATAAATAATATTCGTCATTAAATATTTTTCAAATCAAATTCGAAATTTAAGGTCTATAGAGAAGCGCAAAATTCGTTCACAGTTTAACAATGGTTATGATTTCGTTATAGGTCTAATTTCATCTATGATCTGCCAGTTATTAAATGCCTCGAAATTTTTACGAATAAAAATTTCGTTTACAATTCATCAAGAAACGTGTCTAGTTACTGATGTTTACAGTCATGTATTTGATTTACACTTCGATGATTTGGAAGGAGATCTTTTTCTCGTTAGATTTCTGTGACGGCACTGACACCGTGATGTTGGCCAGCCGGTACGGTAATGCCACAGGATCGATCTTGCGGATGAGAGAGTTCGCGTAATGCCGGCCGGAAACTCGATTCGGGTGAACCGACCGTACATACATCGCGCTAGGAGAGGAAGTGAAGCAGGACGGAGAGAACTTGATTCGGTCGATCCGAACGACAGCATGACGAGAGAGAGAGAGAGAGGGGGGAGGGAAAGAGGACAAAGACCCCGATATTCGGTGTTGGTCGTGCGATTTAACGAGATTTCGCGGCCGTTGACCGAACATCGTTGACCATCGCTGCTACGGCCGACGATTAATTAACAGTGCCAGTTAATGCCTCGCAATTATTATGCGCCGGAATGCGCACTTACGCGCCGTGCACTTTGGTTCGCTATTAAGCAAACGACCGGCTGCGGCGAATTGTAGGGTGCTCGCACGGCTCTTTCCGGCATCTTCCTTCCGCGTTGAATGCTGGAAATTAAGCAGTTGGCAAACCAACCGCGCCAACGTGATTTAATTCCCTCTAAAACTAGAACTTGAAGATCGACACGATGTGTTGATCTGTTTTGAACGCGCAGATATTTCGTTGATTATGATTCCATTGCTGCAAATAGATCGAATCTCGGAATATTAAAATTCTACGTGCGTCGCTCTGTAGATTACGAATACTTGTATTACAGGAGATGGCTATTTTTTGCGTTCAGCAGAGAATCATTAAACTTTTGCGGCGCGAGCTATAAACGAGCACGTAACTTAATAGGCAAACTTTACAGAAAGTTGTTTAATATTAATATTTATAATGATGCATTATGCGAAGAGTTATCTTTAATGAAATAATTCATTGCAAAAAGATATCTCTCGAAAACATTGATATGATTCATTATATGATTCATGATATGATTCATTATATTCTAAGATATACGAGTCTTTTCTTAAAGACAAAGTCTTACAATTAAGTTTAACTCGCGTGCTGGAATTAAAATAATTGTGTTATTAATAAGATGAATACTTATCGCGGGATAGATTGGTTAGCAAAATATGTAAGCGATTGGTGAATCATGCTTATTGACGAAAAGATGATAGTTTCTTAATTTCTGATTACATTGGCTAGAGCACCTAGGAAATTGCTCAACATTTTCAGTGTGTCATTTTTCGTAAGGCCGGTTCCACAATCAGCCGTATGTCGTAGTCAGATGTCGGCACGCAGCCGATGGTCCAATAATGAGAGAATTTCTTTTTCGAAAACGAATTTTTCTCATTGGACATACGAATGATTGTAGAATTGGCCTAAAGGATGAGGACGAGGGGGTCGCATATTTGGATAATATTTCCTTATCTTTGCCTAGCCACGTCTCCCAAGCCCGAGCCCGAGTCCGAGCTCGAGCCCGAGCCCGAGCCCGAGCCCGAGCCTGGAGCCATTAGGACTCGGTCGTATTCGGCTCGGCTCGTACTCGGTTGGGAGGGCACTGAGGTCTGAGGGCAGTCCTCCACGTGTCTGCCGGAGAGGGTCTTCCCTAGAGATATTTCTAACGCAGGTACGATCGATAACCCAACGCTCTTTCATGTGGTGGGTGTGTTTATCGCACACAGACGTATACACGTGCGCGCAACGACAATGCGTACAAATGCTCATAGACATATGGAATTGTTGCATGTTTGCACGATAAATATGTAGTGTTATAAACGCAAGGAAGGAGATATTGATTAATAGGTTAACATATTAGCACGCGGTGACGAAGGAGGTCGATATACAAATGTGCTCCAGTTTGTTTGATATACTTAGGCTGGTGCGCAGGTTAATTCCGCGAATGTTGCTTCGATAGTTTTCGCTTTTCCGAAATAGAACTCTTTCGCTATTGTCATATCCTAATTTTGACAAAACGATAAAAAATTTATATGTATATTTATATGTAGATACTTAATATATTAATATTGAGAAATTATTATATTATTATCTTTAATAGGCTTTTAATTTTTTATTATAAGATAATATTGTCCGATAATACCGTTTCTTGCGCAATGTCAGTTATAGTACATTTTTGTGGAAACGCGGCTGTACTTGCGAGCGAAAGGGCTATCGCACTCTCTTTCTCGCTCATAATTTGGTCCAGCTAGCTATAAATATGGAACGCATTAGCATGACATTCTAGCCGCGCCATTATCATCGCGATTTATTTCAGTGCGTAAAGTTGAAGGAACCAAGGGAGATCTATGTTAATTATTTCTTACTTTGGTTAGCGGGATCGATATGCGTGTAGAGTCTCCATTCTTATACACATTTTTATACACGTATAAGACTGTTTGTTTTAACTTTGTGGGATATGTTTTCTGATGATGACCACCAGAGTTTGAGAATTTTGAAAATAGTAAATGTGAATATATATCGGAAATAATTTTAATAAATTGACACGTGTCATACAAACGTTATAAAAAATATATTCGTCTAAATTTTTCTTAATCTAACACTAAGATTCTAACTTGAGAAATTTTACATAGAAACTAAATCAAAATTTAAGAATGGTTGCTTATTATTAATTTTATACAGATTAATAAATACAACTTGCAGTTAAATGTGTTAAAAACTAAATAATCGTCTTCTCGTTATTATTGTTTCGAATAATCATGTAAATGCTACGTTCAGACGACGTTAAGAAGGGGTTATGAGAAACCTACTTACTATAAAATTACTATAGATACTATAGAATTTTTCTTACGTTCTCTACCCTTCTGCCCCTTTTCCGGGTATCCTCCTCCTTGCGCGGCAATGCCGCGATGTTGCTAATAATAGTGAGCGGCACAGGATGAAAATAGGCCCTGCAGAACTATGCAACACGCGGCTCGGGAATTTCATCGTCTGCTGACCTCACACGGCCGTTTCCCCCATTCTAATGAGACCATGCCGTTTCACAAAGACATACGTCGAGTTCCATCGTTTCAACGCATCTCTATATATTTCTATTTTTTTATAGAGTTTATCTAACGATGACCACCACGCATCATGATGGCGCGAATATAAATATGATGACATCAATGATAGCAAATTGAAGTCCGTTAAAAGATTGCGCGATTCATCAAGTCTTGGATCTTTAAATTTATTCATTTGTTAACCCAAATCTCAATTTTTTTTATGACAGTGCTACTTTTCTATAACTATACACAATTCAGGAATTTTTTGAGAATTTTAAGAAAAATGGTTTTGAGATTTTGCTTATTAAATGATGTAGCATTCCATTTAATTACTGTTAGTTTTATCTTTACACAATGTACACGTTTTATTTTTTTATTTCTATTTGTTTTTATCTTTTTATTAAGTAACTGAATTTAATACTAATGATTGATAAAGAAAATTAAAATCGGCGATAGTGTATTTGAACATTTATTTAGCAGAATAATTTACTATTTGTTGAAAGAATTTAATTTCTTGAAATATTTGGAAATTTTGTATGGAAGAACACGGTAATTTTTCGTGTAATTAAATCTGTTAGCATGTCTTCCGCACTGGTACTTGTTATATAGCTTCGAGATTTAGAAGTGATTTTGAATTCAAATCACTTGAGGAAAGTAAAAACTTGTTGTGTCGCGAGATCACTTAACTCTAATGAGTCTTGAACAATAACAGATAGGCAAGGTCATTGATCCGCAAATGGTCGTATCAAAAACAATCATCGTTGATTTTGTCTTAAAAATGCCACTGCGTATGATTGAAAATTTTGTCAAATTTTTATATACAGATTCCCGTTTTTATTTATATTTTTAGTAAATTTTTCTGGAAATTTACTTTTTTAAGTATGTATAGGTATATAATAGGAAAATATTTTGACTTTATCTGTCTTGATTCTTTCTTCCGTAGCATTGATTTATATATTGATAGACTGTTTACCGCGGGTAATTAAATTTTTATATTTAGTCCCGGTCTTTGTATCATATTTTTATTTGTTATGGTGCCTTGGTTCTAAGAGAAAACTAATTGTTTATCTGAGCCCGGTGCTCGGCAGCTTGCCACTGTCGACAGATTAATCGATATATCTCAATTCTACCGCGGGGTGATAATTAAAATTGTGTATTTACACAACGGAAGTTGTGTGAATAGTCGAGCCTTAGACAACGTGTCAGATAATCGCATCAGTTATTGCGTATTCAAAAGATGTACTACCAGCTAGCGAGAGTACTACCAGCAATTATAATCGGTGCACATTTGGCGTCGTGCGTTTATTTCCAACGGATTGTTTAGAAATATGACGAATTTCGTATTCGCCGGTAATCGTCGATTATGCAGATCGATCTCGGTGAAGTGGAAATTTTCTCTCTCTCTCTCTCTCTCTCTCTCTCTCTCTCTCAGTACATATATGTGTATACAGTATACTTATTTAATAAACTTATTTAATATACGCGTGATACACTATTAATTTGAATTTAACGAATTTTGCAAGCTTGAAATTTTTTCTATATTACTCGTGGAGTAATAATCGCAATATCTTTTATTGGATACCTTTGTATTCTTTGTATTTATAGGTACACGTATACATACGGTCGATTGTATTTTATTAGCACGATTCGTTCGGCAAATCGATCTGATACGATCAAATACGTCTACTAGGTGATTTTGCATTGAAGAGATCGAGTAGGTCCATCGAGTTTCGGCACTCCGGTTTTGCCTCCATCTCACGAATATTATTTCTGGGGCCTCGGATCGGAGGCAAACTTATTTTCAGACACGGTGGGCCGCGAACGGTGGGCATTTATATCGAAGCCGGTTCTTTTTATCTTTCGATTGCGGAACATCTATTCGCGATTTTGGAATCGACGCGTGTGACGATATTATACAACGGACAGGCTCCACGCGAGCGTCAATTCCTAATAAAGTTTCTATTTGTACTTGCTGTTAAAAGAATCCACTAGATGTGAATATCAACGAATGTAGATGAAATGCGATAACTTTTATTCAATGATCGCAAATGAAATATTGTTTTAATATATGAATAACAATCGTTTTTTTTAAAAACGCTTTGATACATTGGAGTAATTAAATCTTTCGGTAAAAGGAACATTATTTAATATCTATATCTCTTTTATTTTAAGACAATGAAAAATTATTTTTTAACTTGAGAAATTAATAAATACGAGATAAACTGATGGTGATAATCGAGGTACTTGAAATAATTTTAATATTTGTTTTCCATTTGTTCTTTGAAATAATAACAAATAAAAATTGTGTAAACGCGCGTCCATCACGTACGCCAAAAAAAAAACAATTTCAGGTTACAAATTTTGAAAGGTGGAAAATGTTGAAGGAACTTTTAAAAAATATCGTACTCATAGGTTTAACGAATGAAATGTCACAAAATTTTCGGGGACAGGTTTAAAGCGTCACGAGCTTAACAGTTAGATAACGCCGGAGCGCCGCTGGAGTTTTTGAAAGGTAATCCGGCTTTGCCACGATTTTAAAAGCGAGTGACAAGCGCGAGCGTGCGTTCTAAAAATAATGGCACTCTCGCATTATACATGTGTGTGAGAGATGCCAAGGTCCATTACTTTACCGGTTGGAGAAGAGGAAAGAAGGAAACGAAGGACTTGTACGTCTCCTACCGTTTCCCTCGGGATGCGGTTTCGCCGGGTTTCGCCTACTTTTCTCGCTTATCCTCGAGCGACATTCTGCGAGAGCGATAAAGTTCTTTGCCGTTTGTCTGAATGCAGGAGAATACGACGCTTAAATAATAGATCAAAGACTACCGTCGCGGGTGCAAGAGGAAGCGCGGTCGAGAAGCTCGTGTGGTATAGCGTTACAAAGGGAAGCGAAACGAGCTAAATAATGGGAGATATCATTGCTCCCTCCTCTCTTATTATCAAGAATTTCAAATAAACTATCTTCTACACGAGAAATGATTTATTAAATGCCAGGATAACTTTGCCTTACGAGATATTCAAACATGCTATCGAGAATTATACATATTATAATATACAATATACATATATGGTGGATGGATAATTACGGTTTATTTTTTTATATCTTTGAATCTTTATACTTTAGTCTACGATTAGATGACTATTTTAGTTTTAAACAGAATATTATTTTACGACTTATTGTTAGTCTCTCTAATAAAAAGCCCTGGAAGTTACCTATTCCTATTCGTATAATGCTTGCAATACATATCAATTGAGTCTCGTTTATTTTTTCGAAGGAAATATGTTCTTATTAAGTAAAGAGGTTGGTCGCTGCAACTTGGATGATGCGCGTCCATTCTCCGACTTCTTCCTACCGGATTTGAAAGGCATTGTCATCGGAATGCAGCTGATATTCTTGGAAACTGGGGCGTTAAACTTTATTCCTATCCGCGAACTGCTCGTACCCGGTTCCACCTGACGTCTAAATTCATGAACGTGAATAACGTGATACTGCGTAGTACGTTTTCTTAGATATACATGTACAGCCGTGTGCCGTTTAAGTGATCGTGACTGGTTGACAAGTCGGCCTAGATTCCCCTCATAAAGTCTGCCTACTTTTTTTTTTTTTAGATAAAAAGCGAAAGAATAGTCGTTTAAAATGTAATTATCTGTTACGTCACATGGCAATACAAAAGAACAATATCAATAATATCATTCAACATTCCTGTCTGTATAGTTTACATAATAACAACATTCTTTAATCAATTTTTAAAAACCGAGTTTTAAAGGAGAAATTTTTAGTAAACTTTAGGATTTCTTACCTTTCGGTTAAATTCAAGGGACTTTTACTTGAACAAAATTTTAATTGAATTTTAGTTAGCAACGGCTAATTTAATATTAAGTATTCAGAAATTGTAAAAAAAATGAGGCTTTTAAAGGCTTTTCATTAATGCGCTTTTTATTGATATAAGTGAAATTTCTTCAACTCAATGAATTTCTTGCGTAGAATATAGACTGCGCGCGCGCGAATCTGGAACAACTTTATAATACCAGATTAGTATTATTATTTACAATATTCTTATATGTTAATAATAATGCAAAATATTCTCGTTCCCGTCAAAACAACCTTGTTGCGTAGATTTGAAATTAGCAACTTTGCCATCACGCTTGATTGAAACGCGTCGACAGTTGGGGAAGTAGTTTAGTTTCTGGCAAATTGCATTTACGGTGTTAAAACCGATTTCAATTTGTAAGCCTGTTCACGAGCTGTAACGCGGTTGACAATTTTCCATCAAGTATACTTTCAATAGCGAGATAAACTATACGGAGCGAAGTACCAGAGATGTCTCGCTCCAACTTTGCTTTCGTCTTTGCCGGTGACGCTAAAGAGTCACCGCATGGAAATAACGGCTCTTTAATCTTTAACATGAGCAAAGACACGTGATTGTATCGAGAAGAGTCATGGCTATCTTGGACCGATCGAAAAATTAGACGCATTAGAGTTAGAGTATTAGACGTTAATTGATTTATTCACAAGTATGTTTTTTCTTATGTAAGAGAACAACGAACCGTGATAATTAAATGATGATAATGATTTAATGAATGCACGATTAGGATTCGCATTAATTACAAGCGTGTATTATATTAATTGTACATGATGAAGCGACAAGTGTGCATCAGTTGATTATCTTACAGGAATTCAAAAAATGTCATACAAACTCTTTATATTGCTTATTTGCTTGTTTGTTTGCCGATTTATTTGATTCAATTATAGTGGTATAATATATACGCTCTGTCACTTTTTTATGCCAACATTACATTACTCTTTTTCGGAACTTATTTCAAATCCCACAAATTTGTGTAATTTATATTCCGAAAAATGACGAAATCGTTAAATATGTCACATGAATGAAGAACATATTCACACATGCATTTGCAATGTTCCTATACATAGCGATAAACCGTTCAAAGTGATCAATGACTTCTGCTTTGTACAAGTAAAGTAGCTGTTTGTTGAAAAATTGTCGCAACAGGTTTCGCGCTCGACCGTTCTATTTACTCCGCGAGTTGCCATATATAAGCGCGATCCGCGACCCGCGACCCGCTACTGTAGCTAGTGCGCACTCATTGAAATATGAGACTGCGTGCAGTCGCAATGCGACTGCATTACGAATTCACCGCAGATGTCACGAGGCATGCGGACGGAAATAAATTCCCGTGGAAAATATACATACGTATAATGGCACTCTCTTCGATCGATGCCTGTATCAATCTACAAAAATGCGAAGACCCGTTTTTACTTATTGTTAATTCCATTTTAAACGAGGTGTTTGGATAAGTTTTTTTTTATCGATCGACGCTCACGTAAACGGAATAATATAATCACGTAGTTGTCACGATTTTATCAACGAAACATGGTTGCAATTTTAATTATTCTTTGACATTATACGAATATAACAACATATCTTTTATTTTCATGTCGTGACTTTTTAAAAAACACGTATACCTCTACATTATTTTCCTATACTTAATAATTTTTGTTTTTTTTTTATTTTTTGTTGGTTGATAATATATTTATTTCAGCAATATAAATGTAATATCATTAAGAGTAAATTATATATTTATTAAAAAGTCTCTATTAATCCATTAAAATTAAAGGGAAGATCTTTCTCAGAAGTGTTATCATAGTTTTTCTTGGTTTATAACTGTGGTCTTTGTGAACGCTCGAGTACAATGATTGACAACGAATAAGTATATTCATCACAATGAAAAAGGAATGTCGCGAAATAGCGAGGACGATAGATCTTTTTAAGAATTCAATTCACATCTTGACAACCTCGATCCGCGTTGTACAGTACAGTATTATATGGCACTAGATTATATGACTGTTGACTCGTATATCGTCTCGCAAAAAGTGTAACCGGTTTCATCGTTTACACGCTACGATTATCCGTATTCTTTTTTGTTTTTATATAAGGCTATACATGTATTGTATACAGTTAGCAACAAACTGTCTAGTAATGGTAATAAAGTTTTTTTTCTAAATTTGTCTTTTTGTTATGTAATAGCTATGATTGTGAGATTAATAAACAGATTAATGTACAGGTGATATTTAATGTTGCAGATTATAAATCGTGTATAATTATGCATTTATAATAGTAAATGCTATGCTTAAATTTGCATCTTAATTATCTTCTTGGAGCACAATTCGAGAAATAATAACTCATAATTTATCAAAGAACTTGCTTATGTTTCTTCTGTAACGATATACTATATAACGATAAATCGATTTCCATGCATAATCGATAAATTATGCAAATCTAACACCGGGAAACTGCAGTTACAGCTTGATCAGCAGTCGGTTACGGAATTTTCTTTTATGTAACACGTGCATGGAAAGTGGCCCATTACGCACGCTACGCGTGCGTGATAGACCACTTTCCACGCACTTGCAACATAAAATAGGGTGTGCAAGCCGTGCGTAAAGATGAAAATTCCCGGGTGCGGTGACCGCACTCGCCTTCAGCTCGTGCGTCAACTTCGCACCCGTGAATTTTCATCTTACAGCACTTGTTACACAAATAACTATTATGTTTTCGCAGCGATATTTGACCCATTTGTAACTTAGGATAGTGATACGTGATACACGCGATTAATTATCGTATTAAATTATGTATCAATTGGAGGTTGTACGAGAGATAAAAAAGACTCGGAAAGAATTCAACGAGAAGAAGAATGGCGTGAATTTGCGAAATTGGCCGATTTGTTCTTCCCCCTTGAGCTGCTTTCTCGCATTTTTGCAAAATCACGTATATGAAATTTTCACGGGCGTTCAATCATATTCCGTTTTAAAGAGGATAATCTATTACGTAATCTAGAACGTATATTAGAGTTTAATTTATTACGCGGAGATTATTTCTATCGTTACAGGAATTTTGCCAAATACGCGAATACCTTTTTAAATATTCCGATTGACATGTATTTGCGTGCCGAACCATCTCGTTAGAAATATCAAACTTTTCGAAAATAGTAGAATTATCGGAAGAACTTGTAGCGTCTCTCTCGGGACTTGGCGTACAATGCGTAGTTTAGCACAGCATCAAGAAGTGTGTTTAAATTGAATTCGGACATGTTCATATGTCGACTTTTTTTTATAAAAAAGATAGTGTCGACTATTTGGAAAATTAAATTTATATATGATCATTTGTGTATAAGGACTGACACAGACTGTTTTTTCGTCTCGACGATTCATTTCATTATCGATAAATATTGCATATTTTAATTGTATTTTTTGAGTCTTTTATGTATCCTTGATTCATACTAATACCGAGAATTTGCTCAAACGTAAATAATTACTGTATCAGGAAGGATCTTCTTGTTACAAAAATTTTGCACGGTTATAACGAAGCGCTTTTATTCAAAACGAGTTTATTCTACATCGTGTCGTAGTATATCATATTTTAGCTTGTCGCTTATATTAAAACAGTGTACGCTTTATGCACCGCTTTATGAATATCGCGACACTCGATCATTTGCTATTATTAGGAGTTTGTATAATTGATGGCTCACGCGAATTATATTAATCTACTGATTTGGTGCATGTTGATTCCATGGAAAAATTCTGCAATCTAATAATGCAAAATTATATGGTGCTTTTACATAGTACAATATATTTGCCATAATAAATAATAAATATTTTTTTAACATTAATCGAAGATAAGAAAGACTCGTCAAAAAGTAGAAGGTCAATAAATTGCTATACTAACGAAAAACTATGTAGCATTAAAAGAATACATTATCTACTCTTTGTTTCTTAAAAATACACGCGAGCCTGTGAACTTAATATTAGGTATTATAGAAAAAGTACAGCAGTCTGTCTAAATAAATTTAACGCCGCATTGGTATACACATACATAAAAAATTATCGGGAAATGTTGTTACTTATCAGCATTTATTAGCATTTTGATAATTAAGTTTACCACGAAATAAGTCTGTAAAGACTTTCTTGAGAAACTATCGACTTTATCTTCGTCAAGAGCTCGATCTAAACGAAACAGAGAGAACGTTGAACTCCGCGGGCACCCTGTGTATTCTTCCGTGAAGGGCGTCGGCATCGTTGTTCGCTATGTCAGCTAGAGCTAGAGCTAGAGCTGATATCACCTTCTTGCAGTTATTATTTCGCAAATTACAATGCGCAAGCAGATTTTTTGGCTTAAATGCAAGTTATCAGAGAAGAATCTTTAATTTGAAATTACATGGAAAAAATGCGACAATTTTATGTCCGGCTGATCGGCAGCTCGATCACATATGTGTATATGTGTGTGCGTGTGCGTGTGCGTGAGCGTGAGCGCGTGTATGGATCAGGGCTGTGCCACTGCTATACCTGCACGCTCACTTGCACCCCGACGTGGAACGCGAAGTATCGACCGGTTAAAGCCATCCCCGCTCGTCGGCTAAACCGGCCAACCAACCCCCTCGTCGACACTCAGCCCCTACCAACAGAGCTTCTACCCGACTTTCTTATATTTTTCATCTCCGTCGTCTCTTTCTTTCACCTCTCCCTCATCTCGGGATGGAACTGATGGAAGAGGCGCTCGACGATACTCGGACAGTGTATGTTCAAGTATTAATACTTTGTTCTCGCTACTTGCCGTATTTCCCGACATCGGCATTCTCCTCTCGATGTTACATATTGGTAGACTGCATGAGAATAGTGAGCAAGTAAATACGATTCAGCACGCGATGGCTGTGCGTGTCGATCTTTTCCACTGAAACGAGGTAGAAATGACCATATGTGATAAACAACGCGTTTTTCCGGATGCATGTAACAATCTTTCGTTTTGTTTGAATTAAAAATATAAATACTCTGAAAATATGTACATAGGATTAACTTTTTAACGCAATCTTATAAGACTTACAATTAATGGAGGATGGAGGCATTTGATAGAAGAGAGAAGATAGAAGAGAGAGAGAGAGAGAGAGAGAGAGAGGAGAGAGAGAGAGAGAGGGGGGGAGAGAGAGAGAGAGAGAGAGAGAGAGAGAGAGAGAGAGAGAGAGAGAGAGAGAGAGAGAGAGAGAGAGAGAGAGAGAGAGAGAGAGAGAGAGAGAGAGAGAGAGAGAGACGAGTATTCTCTCACACCGTAATAATTCAGAAATTATGAGAAAGAGATGACTAATGATTTTAAAAAATTATTGCATATTGTTTCGTTTACAACAATCTTAATCTTAATTATCTAATAAAGACTTATTTATCTAACTTGTTTCGTTTATCCAACATCTCAATTATTTGACTACACGTAATATTATGTTAAAAATATTAAATCGGAAGAAGTTCGGAATTGAATAAATACCGAGCTTTTGCTGAAATTAAATAAAATGCGGTACTTTCGTTTGTCAGTGAATTTTGCGACGCTTCTATTGAATTGACGGGATGTCATTCCAACGGCTGCCGGTCATCTCCGGAATCTATCATGTCGAACGTCAAAGATAGCCCGTGAAACTTTCCGAGCGGCCGGAATATCGGACGGATCATCGAGCAGAGACGGCTATGTCAAGGCGCGCCTGGGGGATGGCGCGCTTAAATTTAACATAGGATATTGGTATCTCACAGTAAAGATTAAATCTGCATACTTCGGTGCTTAAAGCAGACGTATTAAAAAGTGAACAATCTCGTGTTTTATTCTCTAAATATTTTTATTACATACCACGAAATATCACGAAAAATCATCTTTTTACGAAAGAGAATCTTTTATCTCTCTTCCTTCTCTTTCTATCTCGATAAAGTAATAATGAAATTTTGAGTAATATTTTTATCCGTACAATTTGAGTATGATGGAACAATAGGGATAGAAACAGAAATTATAAAATTCTTCTCGCGTCTACAAATCTACAAGTTTCATCAAGTTTAGGATGAAAGAAATTAAGTAGCGAATTTACTTGCTGATAAAATGCATTCCTATAGAGGTGCGTGTTGTGTGCTTTTGTGTGAATCACATAGAGACCGCAAGCTCTATTTTTTCGCCGCGGTTTTGCTTTTTCTTTCTCGTTGTCACTGCCGTCAACTGAATGCCACGGGTCTCCACACAAAACTATCGCGAGCAGTCGCCAGTCGCCATTCTCTATTGTTGCACGCGCCCGCGCGCGCCGGCCGGTCGACGTGGAATAAAACAGCTCAATGCGAAAACAGAGAGTTATGCATTGTTCGTTATTTGGAGTAAAACTATTTTTCCATAAAGTCGATTTTTAATGAACAATTTTACGCGCAATTTCAAGAAGGGAAATAAGAGATAGAATCGAAGAATAGGAGGATAGTCAAAGAATTAATATCATAGTTTCAATAGAAGAAAATGTTGATAGTAATTGTTAGATGTATACATATATAACTCAATTTCGAAATAAATATAATTTTGAAGAGGTTAATTAATTGTTGCACGCCGAGTTTGTGTGGAAAATAGAAAATGTGAGAGAAAAATGTTTACATGTTACATTGCGAGGAGGAAAAAAAATAAATTATGCAAAGCACGCAAAAGTATATGCAGATATTAAATTAAAAGTCTTAAGATGAGATTGTTAGAAAAATTTATTAAAATTTATTAAAATAAAAATTGTAAAACACCTCTTGTTTCTTTAGTTAGTAAATTAAATTCTCGTAATTTTTTAATTGGATTCTTAAACTAGTAATTAATTTCAATTATAACTGCGGCATTAATTTTCTCCTAAATGTAACAGGTTCTTAAAACTCCGTCTCGAAATGCAGATTGCGTTAAACAATAATGTCCGCAACAAAATTACCCGCGTTACATATACATACTTTTGCAACACATCGTTTCGAAGGTAGAAAATGCGTGGCATATTTTAGCGGCAGGGTGAAATTTTACCGCCGAGGTTTTGTTCGCCACGCGATTTCTCGGGTGTAAATTATTTCAGCTAATTTCCAGCCGACATCGCCGTCGTCTAATGTCCTAAAAGCATACTTTATCGCGTTGCGCCCGGCGCGGCGCTTATTCGCGGCCTATTGGCATCGCTGCGATTTTTTTATCGCGCGTGTGTCTTATCCTCGCGGACCTCGTGTAGCGTATACATAATAGTCCTCGGCAAACAAATAAGAGTTCATAAAATCGTGTCCCTGAAAATTGCACAACGGATGTAATACTTGGTTTTTGCAAAATTTATGATAAATAATAACGGGCAATAATTATGATGAACGATCTTGGAGAAACGCTGAAAAATGCTGAATGCCTAAATTACAAAATGTTTTTCAATGCAAAAGAAATGATCTATCTTTTCTTTCTCTTTCTAATTCTCTCCAAATATGATATATATATATATATATATATATATATATATATATATATATATATATTTCAATTTTACGACGTTCGTTCTGAATGTATAAAGATCGATAGTAAAAGATTTTCAATTTTTAATATATATTGTTGAGTAAGAGATTTATCTTACGATATGATTGAATTATCGGTTAAACTTCGTCATTAGGATACGGAAATTTGTCAAGTAGTTTTATGATTATATAGATTTCCGAGACAGGCAATGCTGAGACACATTGAAACGATTTACATGTATGCAATTATTTTCGCGTGCATCGTTATTTGATCTAAAAAAGACTTTCCGCGGTGTCTACTATTAGCTTTATTAGGAAAACAACGCATGAATCTTTGTCTCAAACTTGACGCAAAAAAGTTTCACGAATTTTAGCATCTCTTTATTCATCATACATTTTAATCCGCTTTAATTTCTTAATAAAATAATACTTACACGGTCGGACGGTTGTTATTCGTAGAATTTTAGGCTTCTTATCTAAACAGCTACGGCCGTAATAAAGTAATGACTCGTTGGAAAAAGAGTGGAGCGAGAGCTATCCCTAGGGAAATTATCTTATCGACTATTACTCGTCGTGCGCCGTTGGCCTGCTGCCACAATCTGGCTTTTGATTCTTATATGAATGGATAACTTTCGGCTTCATGAAGATGGAGAAACGTCGGTCGTAATCTCGATATATTCCACCCATCAATTATCCACATTAGTTCATTTCATGGACTATTTCATGATTTGAATTTATTCCGAACGCAACTTGCGCGCGCAACGAAGACTAAAGCTTTTATTTATGGATTATGTAACAATTAACGTCAGTTACAAGACAAATAGAGTAATTGTTGTGTTCTTTAAGAATTGCTCTTTCTAATTGAAGAAGCCTTTGTACGCCATGACTCATTGTCAGTTAATGCTGTAGAAAAATGCTGGTACTGTTTAGGAGAACGCTTTTCGGAAGTACGAAATAAATGAAAAGAGTATTTTTTAGTAAATAAAATTTTAAATAACAGTGTTAGGGTAGAGCGGGGTCAAAAGTAACGCGGGGCGAAAGTAACAACTCAAATATCTATAGCTAGTTTATAGCTATATAGATATAGCTATAGCTATAAGATATAGCTTATAGTTAAAGCTTGTTCAGCTTCATCTGTTAACCAACAAACGCATGCGCATCTATGCTTATAACTATATAGATATTTGAGTTGTTACTTTCGCCCTGCGTTACTTTTGACCCCGCTCTACCCTACTTGGAATACAAGCTTTAATTGGGATTTTTTTCGGACAATTATATAGATTATTTTACAGTTCAAGTTTTATTTTACATTGTGATATATATGTCTTACCAGAAATTATTGCTTCTGCAATGCTAATTGGCACAAATATGGCAAACAATATACTTAATGCAATTATGTAATTATTATGTAATTATTATGTTAATTGAGTCTGTTGTAGGAGAGAATGTAGGGGTAAAAGACATCATTGTTCGCATATTCACATATTTTATGCACTAATTAAACGTCAAGTTTTCTAGCTCGCGGGGTACGAATAAGTTTTGTTAAGTTTTCTCAATTTTATAATTGAATTTTGTTTATAATTGAATTATTATAAACTCTCTTTTTCATTTACTCTTATAAGAATGCATAATTATTTATTCAAAAAAATAATAAACATATAGCATGAGATTGCCTTTTTCCATTAATCGTTGTTATAGTGTTATTATCCATTTTGGAACTAATTATTTGAATAATCGGATGCAATTTTATGTTATATGTATATCCGCGTAACGCAATAACCGAATAACTTTCACGTAGAATTAAAAAATAAATCATTGATCATCTATTATCTTCTATATAAAATCTTTCTTTTAATCGAACATTTTGTAAAAAACATGAAATAAATTTTATCTTTTTTGCGAAGTCAATAATATGCCTATTGACATTTGTGCATGTAGGTTCTCCTGGGGAAAAAAATTTTAAGAAATTAAATTTTTCTTTCAATAATCACTGTATTATCTAAAAACAGTAGTTATGTATAGTTTGTTAAGAGTATTTTACATTCGTTTCAATTTTTTCTCGAGTTTACGAGCTTATTTGCTCGTGTTCTCGCGTTTCATGCAATAGTTGACTGTGATTCAACTGAAGGGTTTGATTGTAGGGCTGAAGGCCCGTATTCTTGCGGCAATTTCAGGGATAATATGGAAGCTGGCTACTCGATTTGAGGGTTAATAATAGCTATCAGTGATAGGAGTAGGCCCATCCGTAGCAGCAGCAGCAGCAGCAGACAGTTCTGTAGTATTTGCTGCGGCAACATGCTTGTGCATGTATGTACATCATGCACATCTATATGTATATGTATGTAGATACATGTATATGTACGGTACGGCTCACGTTCGCGATCGGTCGCGGTGTCGCATAGTAGCGGTGCAACGACAAAAGTAGGACGGGTAGAGTCACTATGCAAAGTACAAGAGTACCACGCTTTACGACCTACCACGTGATGCGCGATGCTATGCTGTAGACTAGTGTAGACCGTAGAGGAACCCGGCGCAGCGCGGCCGAGTGTCGTATAGGATTCCGCAAGACCTGCGCGCGCAAACGTGTATACCCATTTTGTAAGATATCCAGGTATACCGGTTAAAGCTTCCTTCTTCCTTCATTCTCTCTTTTTTCCATCCTTTCTCTCTTTCTCGATAGTGCTTTCTCGATTAGTTCGCCCACTAGTTTCCTCGAGATCGAAAACTAACTTGGGTAACGGGAGGCTATTTTCGATGGCCTTAGCGTCACTCGATTGGAGGTTTCGCCGCGAAATCCAATCGATGAAAGTTCGATAAAGTTAATAATTGCCAGTAGGAGTCAGTAGCCGCGGTTACTAAGGATACAAGATCAAGCGGAAAAGAGAATTTTTATAATAATATTTGCTCCATTATGAAAGATTAATTCGTTTGCTCACAATTCTCTCTACTGTCTAACAATAAGATAGATATATCTAACGCGCAAACATAGCAAATTGTTATATTATTTTATCATCATTCTTTATATTGTTTTTCCTGGTCACAAATCAAGTTTACATTTCTATTAGTCGGTTGATAGTGAGTTCTAAAATTACATTTTATGATATAATCGATTGAAAATTCTGTTGAAGAGATAAATAGCGAAATAATTGTCAATCGAAATAATCGGAATCGGGATTGCTCAAAATAAAAGAAGGAAATATAGTTCTCCGTAACTTTATTCTTCTGTCAGTAGATCCCCTAAACTTTAGTTAAACCGCTGTAGAATAGTGGAAATTTACAATGGAAAAACGACGAGGAGCGACGCGCGACGTCGAGGAAGGTGATAAATCGAGCGCGATGAGACCAGAGACACCACAGGCACGGGGTAGTCGGATATAAAGAAGAAAAGTGCCCTTAGGGACGCCACAATCTCGCGTGGCGAGCAAGCGAGCCGTGTGTTGGCAAGAACGAGCGGGTATTTAAAGCGCATCTCCGTTGCCGTCGTTGTTGGGCGACAGCTAGAACGCTTCTCTTTGAGGATTCATCGTCGATCGCCCTAGTTCCACGTCAGCGAGCGAACTGACTCGTTTCAAGGTCGATGTCTTTCGTCCCCTTGCATTATTCTTCCATTCCTCACTTCCCTCACGGGTTTTTTTTCCGCAAGATCTCCATCTTCTACTCCACTCTTGCGCGGCTCCCTTTTTTACCTTGCTGTTGGTCTCACGTGTCCTTCTTCCATTGACATTTTTCTGTTTACCTTACTCTATATTTTTTGCGGCGCAATATCACGCAAAGGAGATCATTTCTCATCTCACGTTCGCTCTCACTTCTTTCGTTGCTTGCTATCTAGAGAAAGCTTTACACGTTAATCGTTAATCCATAAAGATGCAAAGATGACCTGCATATTCGTATTGGAATCGAAGAATAGCGCCGTTTAAAATTTATTTTGCTATGTAAACAACATTCATGGAATTGATTGGATATTTTTTAACGCGAATTACATACATTACGTATTGTACGACACGATTGTTACAAGATTTCCTCAAGTTGTTAAGGTAGTCTGAAATTATTTCACGAATGAAATAGATAATTTTGCAGAATTACATCGACAGTGTATCATTCGATATGAAATGAATCAAGTTAAATAGGTCTTTGATCTGACTACTGCTTATAGAATAATGAGGATATGAATTTATCCTTCGTAGTGTAATTTCCGCTTCCTTTGTCTCTTATAGCCAAACATGAAACGAAAATTGCATCGCGTTGCATCATAGAAGAGAAATCGTATGATGCAATTTCATATCGTGTTCATTCGATGCTCATATATTTTTTGCGTACTCGTGCTGCATCTGTTTCTGCATCTGAGAGAATGTCTTTATCCGGCATCTCATATCTCATCATCCTATTGTCACTTTTGTTCGGAGCACGGGCAGAATGTACGATCACTGCTTTGCGTCTCGCGACACGACGCGACGCTGCAATAGTGTATATCGCATTTATCGCAAACTTTTGTCAATTATGCATCATTAGTGTCGCGCGCTACTGCTAGAGAGAATCACGTCGCAGTTGCTCGTTTTAGTTTTAGTAAACTACACCATGCCCGGACTTGTCCGCCAAGGCGATCACTCGTCAAGCGCGAGGTAAAATACGGTTTGCCCACTGAATGATATTGATATTAACAAATTGCAACAGATAATGACCTTTCGTGAAATTTTTCCCGATGCAAAATTAATTCCAATGTTATCGACGATTTTGTTGTTAAAATTCTTGGTTAAAATAACTAAGAGGATATTCTGATTTTTACTTTTTTAATAACCATTTATATATCGTCATAATCTATCGTGCGCATAATAATGAAGGTATTCTCACTATTATAATTGATATCGATATTTTTATGGCAGAAAATAAATTCACGTTTGTATAAAAATATTAAAAATGGATGTTTATTAAAGTTGAGTGTTTTTATTACGTTCTTTGATTGATCCTCGCAATATTCGATACTCGACTTCGATGGAAGTTTACAAAGCATTGCTTATTTACAATTAGTAAAATTCAAATGTATCTGATCGTGACCGACATGCGCGTGAAGGGGATGAGCGTGTAGCGCGAGAACAGGAGCGTGACGTTAAATAATCGTCGTGCTTCGGCGTTATAATCTCGTAAAGAGCACGTGAGCGGAAAAGCTACCCCGCTCTATGATGAGGGGTTGGAAAAGCGGCAGGGGGTTGGCGTGACGGGGGTTGGTGCACGCGGTAGCTGGTGGCAAATCTCCGGTAATGATTGGTCGTCATGGAAACGAGCCAAGCACCCGCCTCGCCCTTTTTCCTCCGGGCAGACCGAGCGGCGTGATCGTCGTGGCGCGCGTCGCGTCGCGTCGCATCGATGCCTGCAACACAGCGCCGACGCCAGCAGGACCAGTATCGGCCTCGGGAGTCTCTATAACCCGTAGCAAGGATAATATATACTTTCACTATGGAAAGAGATAATCTATGAAATTTTTTATTCGAAATATTATCTTTGTCGCGTCACGAAAAATATTTGTGCTCTTCTCGATGTATATATTATTTTTTTATCATATTATCTTGCAATCTCTTGTGACGTGACTTTTATAACTTTCGTCCGTGTCGAATCTAACGACACGATATTTTAACGACGCACTCGTTTATTGCGCGTAGAAAACTGGAGCTAGTTTGATCTCAATTTCTGAACAATTGCAATTAACATATAAAAAAATTTGAGGCGGTAATAAATTTAATTTTCGATGCCAGAATTTAATTATTCCTGCAGTGACATACGCAGTTTCGCGATGATATTGCTAGCCGCCTAAATTCATTTTCCATGCTTCAACTTTAAAACGACATCTGAAAAACGTTCTTCGAGCAATGTCCATTTCGGTTGAACCGAATCTCTTTTTCACGACAACAAAATGCGTGGACGATTATCTGCAATGCGGACAATAACAGATTTTCCCATTAATTCCGGACCGATAAACGGAAGCCCTCGCTTGTGAAGAAAGAAAGACGACAATTTAAATCTCTCGGCAAATGTTCGCTCAATGAACAATCTGTAGTCGCTAATCTACCACCTTGATCGACGGCGCTACAGAACGCTCGGCGGAGAAACTAAAGCGCTAAAGCAAGTCCAAGTTTTCCCAGCACCGGCCACGCGGTTTTCCATATATATATATATATATATATATATATATATATATATGTATAGAAGAAGTAACGGCGCGAAGTGTGTCGCAAGGGTATGGGGTAATCGAGAAAGTTTAGTTCTCGGGTAGCTAGAGATGCCGGATATATGCCATGCGACTATATGAATTCTGAAGGTGGACTTTACTCGCTGTTCTTGGATGCGAGTGTAATCGCTGTCTCGTTACGGAATTGGCTTTTTTTTACTTCGAATATCGCTTTAACGAATACTTTTAACGTCACGGCATGTAATCGCGATCATTTTATTTTTAGCAACGCGGAGGTGTAAAGCGAATCGTAGAATCGATTTGATCAGGCCGTGACTAGGCTGTGACAACATCATTTGGATCCCTTGAAAATTATAGAATTGTATTGTAAATCTATCAACGCACGCTTAAATTTGAAGACTTTCAATATATTCTATGCTTTTCAAAAATTCTGTTCTGTCTTTTGATATAAAAATGTCATTTTTATCATATTCCACAAATTTCATAAAAGAAAAGTATCGCGCATAGAATTAAGTTGGGAAATTTTAGACTCAGTTTTTTTCGTTTAATGAAAGCTGCGAGAGCAAAGATATTCCAACACAAATGTTGGATGGTGTTGATGCATGATTAAAGATAGATTTCTTATGATATACTTGTACTCGCGGTACGTAATTTCAATGAAACATTAATAAAAGGATGATCTAATTTTGGCGAGAGTTACAAGAATTACATCAGTAACTCAACAATTTCATTCATTTTAAAATGTTTAAAAATTTCACGCAATAATGTCATTGAATATTATTAACACTTGTCATACAAATATAATTAATAATTACTGTCACACAATAATATGCTAATAATAATTATCGAATTCAACAAACTATAATACGTTACTATAATATTGTTACTTAACGTATTTAATTTTTATAATGTTTGCATTATGAGTTTCAAATCAGTTGTATTGCAAAAAGAGTAAAGGTCAAAGTATTTGCATTGTGAAAAGAGTTAGGGTCAAAGCATTTTTTACAAGTTAATTAGCGAGGATTCGTAATTTGTTATTTATGACGTGTATATATATTATTACGCTTTAATATATCTGTATGCATTGTGTGCGCCACTATAGACACATCCATATACATATTGCGCGTATTATCATCTTCCGAATAACAATTACATAGCAATATAATAACATATGTTTGTTCTCGCGATTGTTTCAGAGGTGCCTTCTCCGTGGTTCGACGATGTGTGCAAAAGAGTACCGGTCACGAGTTTGCTGCAAAAATCATAAACACCAAAAAACTCTCGAATAGAGGTAAGTGGCAGTCAAGTACAAGCGAGTCAATCGAATTTTATACCACGTCATTGAATATTCACATTGGTTTTAATTCGGCGTGTCGTCACTCGGTAAGGATAGCGCAAGCTGATTTTGAACAATTCAATGCTTTTTGTAATTTACGTCGTTAACGTGCATGTAAGGTGTATAGAGTTACGTATGTACATAGACAATTTGTGATTATACGTGTTTCACGATTTTTTTTGTTGGATATATAATATGTCATATTCGTTAGCGGTTAGAATATCTGAACTTGTTATTGAACTTGGGGATATCTAATTGTAAGTCAAAGTTTGCTGCGAAATGGCTCGCTTGTGACATGGTGTGCAATGGTGCATGTCGGGGTCGGGGATGACTTGGTATAAATGGGTAAATAGGCTGATTGTTTCTCGTATTAGATAACTCGTATTCTGATAGACTCGTATTCGATAGACGACTTAATTGTTGCGGTCACAAATTTTGACTAAACCACTTATAAATACTTCGAAAATCTGTAAAGATGTCTGTCATCGCTAATCATTGCTAGAAAATTATAATGGAAAGCATAAAGGATTAATAAAAAGGATAAGAAAAATTTTGGAAATTTTCTTCGAAATATTGTTCATCTACTTTGATACGATCATATAATAAGATCGTTGTCGTTATTAAAATATCGCGATTGCAAAAGCGCATTAACGCCAGTGAACAGACTGTCGATAAAATTAAGTTTTTAAGCGAAAAGTATACTTACACTACTAAAAGGCGCTCACTCATTCAAGCATGTGTTTCAAGTTCGAGTCTGAAATATCTTTTGAAAGAAAGGGAGAGATGTGCTCTCGTTTGGGGCGACGCGACGCATCGGATAAAGGTTGTTTCCGGCTTTCTTTAACATGATATAAATATATAGTAGAGACAGGTCGAGGCACGGAAAGGAAAGGCTCTTCTTCTCGAGCGTTCTTTCCAGAAACGTTTGAAATGTTTCTGAGGCAATAGCGCCTCGAAATTGTCATCGTAAATTTCCATTGCAAAAGAGCTGCTTTCATGTCTTTACACGGTCGTTTCTCTCGCGCGGTTGCTCGATCGCAGAAAATGTGCACGCACAGCAACATACGTAGAACTGTTGCCTTTATTATTTACTATATGTCTCTTTGGCATACATTTTGACATATATGTCGATATCAAAATGTTGCAATTTGTTGTTACTCTGGTAAGTACTTATTTTTCTAGGCAAATTAACCTATAGAAAATTTTAACACAGTGTATGTACAGTATTTTATTTTATTTCAATCTGTTATTATTTTTTTTGTGCAATTACTTGTGTAATATTCTGAAACAGGAATAAAAACACGAAAGATTTCTTTTTTTACCATAGATATTTTTTTGTTTGTAATTTTTCAAATGATTTGTAAATACAATTTTCTCCAAGTGTACACAGACGAGTAAAAAAGCCAAAAACTTGCGTCGATTTGATCGATTTGATCGAGTGGCTATTTTCGTTATTACTGCCAGCGCAATCCTTAAGCGGGATCACCAATGCAGTTGTCAGTTTTACCGTACAGCGAGATCGTTAGTCCGGAAAATACATCGCGGCCTCTTTTGAAATTCAATCGCATGATCGCATCCGCGCGCTACGTATATCATCAAGAAGGCAGTGCTTTCGAATGACGCGGAGATGGAAAGAACGTTGTCGAACGCGCAATACCTAATACATATAATTGAACACGAGGCGAATTAAATTCCTTCTTTATCGCTCCACAGACTTGGCGACTTTGCACGTAAAGTGCCGAATTCGCGACACTGAATACGCGATCGAGTATGCCGGCATAGGTTATTCCTACTTCATTTTGTTTCGTTTTCTCTTTTTATATGGTTTTAAATAATTTTATTAATTGTCTGATATATGATATTTCTTTCTCTGTAAAATTATAGTCTACTATTTTCTCGCAAAACCGAACTTGACGCCAAAATTTGTAACAACCTGATACGTAAAATGAGAACACGATCGTTCAAAATAATTACGCGTTACAATTTGGTTCGAACGATTAACGTAGTATTGTTTTGATTGCTCGATTGAACCATTTGACTGCGGCGCAACGATGCGAATGATATCTAACACATCGCGTTCTAATCCGAGTACAACGCATGAAATGCGGTCACTACCGTTTCACATGCACGTAAATGCATCGTGGTTAACCACTGCGAAAGAAATTTTGCCGGCAGAATAATGTAATATTCATAGTAATAATGAAACAGTTGAATATATAACAATAACAAATATATCGAAATAATCATGCGTTATACTATAAGTAGTATAAGTGATGAAAAACCAATGGCGTTTCTCGCAAAAGAATTAAAAAAAATTTCCAGTTTTCGTCACATTCTATTTTACATATGGGTGTGTGTGTGTGTGATGTGTGAATTCTGTTTGAATCAAATCTCGTCATATATTGTGCCTTGAAAAGATTGATAACTATCGAAAAAGTTTGTCATAAAAATCGTCGCATTATCTCGAGCATTATTTTAACACAATTTTTCATATTATTTATACGCAATCTAAAATTTAGCATAACAACAATGTTTTTTCAACTTTTTATTTTTATTTCCATTTGCTTACAAAATGCTTATGTGCGGAAATAGTTCTGGGTATAATATTTCTATCTTCCATGTACTCGAGGCTTTTACGATGAAAGCTGAATTTCTTCGATGCACATAGATAGTAACGATATATCGCTCTCGGTGGATTCCTCTGTCCAGACCGCTGCCTCGTTTGATCAAGATTTAATTCCGCGTGCAAGTATGCATTAAGAGAGAGAGAATAGGTATCGCAAAGGAAGGTCGCGTCTCATCTTCATCGCGCCGAACGACTCGCGAGCACTCGGAATTGCATAATTTCCTCCCGCGAAGCCGGCATACTCGTTTCCGTCCTTCACTTCCTTCACCCTCGTTCAATTTATGGCCATTTTCTGCGGGTACGATGCGGCGAGATAAATCTATCTTTGGCATCGCTTCGCCGCGCCGAGGCATGGCGAGGGTAAAAGGTAAAAAGGTGTCAGGGTAAAAAAGGAATCCTCCCTCTATTCCTTTTGTCCTTCTGCTTCTCTTCTCACCTACATCTTTCTCTGCTTTATCTTCTCTCTCTCTCTCTCTCTCTCTCTCTCTCTCTCTCTCTCTCTCTCTCTCCCCCCCCTCCTCTTTCCCTCCCCCCTTCTCTCTCCCTCTTTTCCTCTTTCTCTCTTGTTCTCTCGTCTTCTCGGACATGCAAGAATCGTTTGCTCGTGCAAGTCAGCTCAGACTACGACCTTGCTCCAGTGACCTCTTGACCTAACGAAGGCCGCGGCCTCTGCAATATGGCGTACGCGCTCCGCGCAACGAATAAAACTCCAATTCTGGGAACGAGAGGGAAGCAAATAGCGAGGTATAGGAACCAATCGTTATGAGTAGGAGAAGGAATGAGTAGGAATTCCTTGATTTCCTTGATTTCCTCGCGATTCGATTCGCGCTTGGTTGTCATTTCCTATCATTTCCGATTCCGAGACAGCGCGAGTATGACACGTAACGACACAGTGCACTTGTACTACTTTGTGGTATGCTCGCCCGCCGAGGGATAAGACTTTTTCCATTCTTTTTGTGGTGCATGTTGAAACGCACGCCGTGCGATTGTTCTTTACGCTGCAAAATTATCCAAGTGTAATCCTGGAGACGCAGAAGATTCTTCACTTATTCATTCGTTTATGACGTTTATGTTATAGCGTTTTGTCCTTGGACGCAACGGACGAAACCAATCAGTATTAAATTAATTGGCATGTGCGGAATGCGCTCGCGATCAAACATAGAGAAATGACGGTTGATTAAACATGCGCGATAATAATAGTTTGTAACGAACTGTGTGAATAAAAAATTACAGTTTATTTTATAATATTATTATATACTTATTTTACTATACACACATTAATTTAACTTGGTTCAATTCTGGATATGTTACAATCATTTCTTTCTTTTTATAGTTTATTCTAAAATGGCCCAGGTTAGCTATTTATTTTATAACGTATGTTTTTATAGAAAATAGAAACTGTGTCACAGATAATTTATGTTTTATGTGATAAATAATAAAAAAGCATATATACAGAAAGAACTTAATGTTGAGTAATTGCACAGCTGAGTAGTTGCAGACAATTTAATTGTAAGCCAAGCCAATAGCTCGTATTTGAATTTTCAAATTCAATTACGAATTTAATGCATTGCGAATTGTTTACGATATGCGAGCGTTTTTATTCAAAAGCAGAACTGTGAAATTGTAAAATCTTTTTTATCGCTTGAAAGTTATTATCCGGGAGAAATTTGTTTGAGACTCATCCGAACGGCGAAATTTCGTTGCTTTCGGCACGACGAATAATTAATCGAGTAATATAGTCGGGATTTCGTCGGTGTCGCGATCATTTGAATTTCTAATTCGCGGTTTTGGACTACAAAGAGAATCATGAGGAGGTTGGCCATGTTCCTTGACATATACGCGCACTAGTACCAGTAGTACTCGCGCTTTTCTTGTCTTTCTCTATTCGATCTCTATTTGTCTTTCTCTTTGAATTTTCCACTTGATCTCGCCAATTCTTTTTTAACATCACATCTTGTCATTTATAATTTAAATTGCAGTTTTCGTGAATTATCACATTTTCTATGCGATAATACTTGGTGTTTAATATTTTATTAGTTTTCTATAAATTTGTCCAAAAATGTTTTTATTGACACAGATCTTGAACATATAACAAAATGGGGGAAAAAAACACTTAATCTTCTGTTTGTCGATGAAAAAGCCATTCTATTTTTCTCGCGGAGTTTATAACGGGATTCTTCATTGCCGTCCGGAAATCGGGAGGAAAAAATGTATCATTATCCTTGCAGCTTTATCACGCATGACAGATCAAGGGTACCTCGCACTTTCTCCGCATCGACTTGCATAATAAGCGAGCGCGACCAACGATAGTTTTTATTATTGACGCTTTTCATGACATTCGCGCTCTATCGGATGAGAAGCGTTACATCGGGTGGATGCTTTCTGAGAATCGGCCTTGCCGATGGAAATGATCAACCTTTCGACGACGCGGGTACCCTTTCGTCGATAGAGCTGTTACGAGACGCTCTTAAGGACGTGCATCGACATTCGCCTTTTCGACAACATCTTTGTATAGGATGCGTGATTGCCGGAAAAGCGAAACTGATTGCGCGAAAATTCGCCATTTTTCTGCATGAGCATTCGTTTCGTAACTCGATTACATTCGTAATTGTAACGAGTAACGATACAATTTTAATCGAAAATTATTTGTTTGTATTCTTTGAACCGTAATTAATTAATTTTATTAAAATAGAGATATGAAAAATTCAGATGCGTAATTTTTTGTGTGCTGATTGATTTGCAGCATATACATATATATGGATTCTCGATGTGGATCGAGATTGGTTGCTCAAATCGATATGGATAATTCTTATGAAAAATGCAACGCGCGCATGCTTAAGGACAGGCCGCACAGAGCTGTCTATAACGAGATAAAAATAAGAGAATACATTTTTCTAACGAGCCCGTTTGCCGCGTAACCTGCTGGAAATGATTCGCTCAAACACGCGTACACATGTTGTGTATGTGTGTGATTGCGCGTAATCTCTCTCTCTCTCTCTCTTTCTCTCTTTCTTTCTCTCTTTCTGCCCTCTCCTTCCCTCCACACACACACATTTTATAGGTATATATTTTTATATAGATTGTGTTAATTATTGGATGGGGGTGAAGGTGATCGCAAGGACTGTTATCCAGACACACCTTTATCGATTAGTGGACTATCACTTACTGTATGTTAAGTGATAAATAATTTGTTTGTGAAATCTGTGGAAGAAAATAGGATTTGTATGCTTTTGACTCGCTTAATCGGGACGATCTTTTACATTTCGTCGCAGATAAAAATCAATGCTGTCAACACAGTTGATAAGGATGTCCGCGTATAGATACGTCTCTACCATGTATTAAACGCGTGAGATAGTTCGCCGGGTTACGCGAAAGGTCACGTTATGTAAGTTTTTTTTTCTTACGCAACTATATTTTTTATGTAAAATGCGGTAGTTTGATATATATCTGAAGACGTTATAACGACTTTTGAGGAAATCAGAGAAGAGATAAGTAGGCGAAAGGAAAGATTATAAAGTTTTGCATAACTTGATTTCATGTATACTGGATATGATCGAAGATTACATTGATTTTTATACAGCGAGAAGTCTGAAGGGAAGAAAAATTAATAAAATAAAAATGAAATTTTGACGGCGATAACGTGCTAGTCGACGAGATAATCGCTACCGCGAATTGCAACGCTCGACTTGTCTGCGCACCTAATTAAGTTGCAACTTGTGCCTACAGCACCGAATGTAACGTTACGTGCATTGCCATTTTGTTCAGTCGTGAAATGCTGCTGAAATTTGTTGGCCAATTTGCGTATTTTGTTACGAGTGTGATCGCGCAGCTATGCTTCTAGAAAGCAATTGTCTGCGTAACATTGGAGAATCATTAGAGAATCTCGTGTAATTAATAAAGCGTAACAAGTAAAGCGATAGTACGAACGTATGGAAATTGGTTTGCACTTGTGTTTAGTAAAAGATTATAAAAATTCTTTCCGTCAAAGTAACTTTCTAGGTTATGATTTTTTAATTGAAATTAATTGACTCAAGTGTGTTAAGTAAATATTTATTATTGTCTCCCTTGAGACAATTTATATTGATAATATATCTTTATTCGCGTATATAACAGTCGTTGATAGATGATGCGTATATAACTCCGTTATTTGCGTCTCGCTAACTTATGGATTATTTTTCAAATATTTAATGATCTTGTTAATTTGTTAAAGTATTGATATTATAATTATATACGCTTTAATAATAAGAAGAATATAACTATTCGCTCGGAGTCGCTTTGTCGATTATTTAAAATTTATGAAAAAAATGCAATAATAAAATAGCAATACTTTAGGACATACCATCTTGAGCTATTTTAATCAAATAGCCATCAAATATTATAATACAGAGGAAATTGATTCTTGATTCCGCAATGTACGTAAGAAGGTATCGGGAAATAATTCTCAAAATGAGTCTACCATCGATAAATGCAATTTTCTCGTGCCTCTTAGTGAATTAGCTCTGGGAAAGCTCGTTGAGAAACGTCAATGCAAAATTTGATTCTGTCACGATTCTGTCCGGCGCGCGGCGCGGCGCGGCGCGGCGATCGAACGTTTCAGACAAATTAACGTGCAATTAATATTACGTTAGACGAACTCACATCACCGAAGGCTTTCGTCGTCATCTACAAAAATATAATTGATTGCGGCAATTAGAGAAAGTAGCAACTCGTTTTACGTGATCTAAATTACTTTTATTGACTTCTTTTAAATTATTAATGTATTATACATATGTTTAACCAAGTATGTCCTCTTATTACAGATTTTCAAAAACTCGAGCGTGAGGCGCGGATATGTAGAAAATTGCAACATCCAAATATCGGTAAGTCAATTTTATTTCTGTCAAGTTTATGCGCGTTATGCGATCGATTCGATCGCGATACATTAAAGACGAGAAAAAAGCTATAATCATCGTCTCATCGTTGCATGCTAATTTTACGCCATTCTCGTATATATGTTATTAGAGGATAATTAAATTGAGTCACACTAATCGATATTGACGACGAGTCTTGGAACTTAATCCCCGCCGAGTAGGTGTTCCAAAGTGAAATGATGAATAATCTGCACGTGACATGATCGTGGTATACGTGGCCGGCGTCGCGAGTAGATATCGCTCACTTTAGTCAGACATGCGGCCTGTGCAATCACTGCTTATCTTCGACAATAAATTACAACGATTGTGTATAAAAATTATATGTTTTCATCACAGTAGAACGTTTAATAAAATATTACGAATTCATTGAAATAATCAATATTAATTTTATTGCAATAAATATTTAATTATATTATCGAAACTTTTTGACATTCTATAAATTGCTTGCTTTATTTCTCACGCCGAATATATCGTTGAATTGCTGTTGTAACTTTCTTTCATATAAAAATTATATCTGTTTTTTATCCTAAAAATTAAGAAATTTTTTTTCTTTAAAGGTGATAAACCTTACAGAAAATATTGCAAGCATCATCATTTTTTAGTGGACGCAAATTTTATAATATTTTATAAAAATAAGGAGAAATGTAAGAATATATAATTGATAGTTAATAGAACAGCAATTTTATTAAACATTTAACGATTTAATCAAATATTTAAATATTAAAATTTAATTAAAACTGATTCTCAATCTTCATCGAGTACGACAAAAATGTTGGCGCCTTTTTTCCATAAAACTGTCTTAACAGTTTTTTCGAATAAATATTTGTTCCATCCTCATTTTAATGTTGAAATTCGCACATTGTTGTCTTTCGAGCTTTTGCTGACATGTTATATAAGTACTCGTACGTGAAGGGACGTCTTTCGATCGGTATTTGTCGAGACAGCAGAAATCCATATTCTAGATGTGTATTAGAATAGAGACGTATAGAATAAAGACTGCTAAAAGCTCGTTAACCATCTTCTGGTACTCTAATTTCTTGACCAAGCTTGTTTGATAAAATCTTACAAGCATTTCTGCTCATTTTTTTTTACTTCTTTGGACGTATATGCGACACCAATACATTGTTTTCCGCGTAAAGGCATTAAGAGAAAAAAGAAATTTCAAAGAAAATATAAGGATATACATTTATTAATGTATAAAAGGAAATTATCAATGTAAAATTTAATATGTAGGTTTTGTAGTTTTTATTTCAGTTTTGTAAATATTCTTTTTGCAGATTTTACACAGAATTTTAATATTTGTTAAAAATAATCATTAAGAATGAATTGAATCTAATCTTAAACGTTGAGAGAGAGAAAGAGAGAGAGAGATTTTTAAAAGATTATTAATAAATAATAAGGTAATTATATAACGAAAGGGAAACAGACATCTCTCTCGTTTATTTATTAGCATATAAGTTATGATTTAATTTTGTTTCGCAATTGTCGGCCTGGAAAAGTACGTACGCTTAGTAGTTTAAAGATTTCTAATCTCTCGTGAAGTTGCGCCGAGCGTGATATTTAAATGGCGTTTCAAAATAGTGGAAAAAGTTAAACGCCGTTTCAAAGTACGTTGTTCGCCATTGGCGAATAAACTGTCGTTGCACACAATGTTGCATGTATGGTGTAATCTAGATAAAATGTAAATCGCGTCCCGTTCTGGCCGTCCGTATATTTGATGTATATAATATGTTGAAAGTGCAATTAATCTCGTGTCTCGTCATTATACTCTTCGACTCATAAATTACCTCTTGTTTTTATAATTATTTTATTACGCGTTATTATATATCGAATTAAATTCTTGACGAGTCGATTGTTCCAGTCGATGTCACTTGATACGCTTTTTATTGAATTATGCTGATTCTATTATAGCAGCAGCAGCATATAGATTATATCATCTGGTTTATTCAAATCTTTGTTATCGATTGAGCATATGTAAGGTTTACTAGAATTATAACAAAGGCATGTTTTTAATTTATCCGAATTATTTTTAATAATACGATTAACTTATTTTAACTTTTACGATCTAGAATTATCTAAAATTTTCGCAATTTTGAAGTGTTCTAAATAAGTTCGAGAGTAACAAGCTTACTTCGATATTATATATAAATTATTCTACGTATTTTCTTTGAAGAAATTCTCTCTTTAGAGTTAGAGTAACTTATTTCAAGGTTTCGTACACTTGTGTTTTTATATTTTATCATAGATCAGAATAGAAACGTGAATTAGGTTTGGCATGCTCTTGCAACTCGCGGAGGCTTCCGTGTAATTCGATTTTGCGTGGATTACACGACTCGAGTCTCAAGACGTTGGGAAATTCTATAATGCATTTCAAAGCTCGGTGATAAATTGTATAAAAGCGCCCTACCGTTCTTGTTATCGTATAAAGCTTGGAATTTTTATGAGCGTGTAAATCTTTCACATTATAAATAATGCTATAAAGAATTTTTTGTTAGCCTAATAAGAGAGTGATGAATAAAATAATCGAAAAATGTATATACATATTGTGTTTCGGCAGGTTTTTTTTTTTTATCAAACATCACTGTTTTGTGCATACTTTGATGATTTTGGCACAACTTTTTTCCTCCCGGGGTAAAGTTTGATCAGACACTATTTTTTTCCCAATAACTTTGGAATTTTCGTTGTTAGATATCCTGATAACAAAGTTGAGATCTGGTTAAAGCAGAGTAAACCTGGAATTAACTAAAGAACAAACTTCCATTGTCTGTTTGCATTTCTGGACCTGAGCTCACCAGAATCCTTTAATTTTCAATATTAAATAGCCTCGTATAATTATGTCGGAGTTTAGTTTTCGTGGAGTGAAAGTATATAGACTTGAAATTTGCTGAAGAATATGTTGCTAAAGCTCGGTGCAGATCTTTACTCACACACACATACACACGCACGCACGCACACTTGTAATATCTTCTCTCTTTCTCTATACACTTATTTTATATATTTTATATTTTATCTCTCTTATCACATCACTTCACATTATATACCGTGTCGAAAGGTTAAAGTTAAAAATAAATTATGAAACGATTCGCGCGTATAATACAGCAGTATGGCTAATTGATGATTACTTTAGAGACCCGCAAAGACTATATTAACATAGAAAAGGGAGACGAAAAATGTACAACTATACAAGTAATCTTTAAGATCGACGAAATCAGTCTATGTCTATTTTAATCGTATTTCTTTTTATAATTATTAATGATTGTATTATCATTGCCGAAGTATGTAACGATTTATATTTATCACACACATTTTTTTTTCATATCACATTTATTAAGCTCTTTGCATTATATGGATCGAGCTAGCGCCGCGTTTTATCGAACATCTTCCATTTTACGCACTGATTGAACACGCATTATCTGCAATTGCGATTCTCATATATGATCTAGTAAGTAAAGCGTATCAATACGATGCACTTGGTGGACAAATGGAGATTTGGACATCGCTATTGCTAATTGCGATGCCAATTTAGACTATCCCGATTAATTCGGCGCGGCTTCGTTACTCGCCCTCGACAACGATCGCTCCCACGAGACTCACGGAAGTGCAGAGCAGAGTCACTTGTAGGCAAAAAGGGGCGAAAGTTTACTGCTAGTTTTCTATATATGACTACTCTTCCGTAATTGCGTTTGCCTTGGGCTCGCGTGTAAATGGACGATTTGCATGGCAGACATATACGAGAATAATTATAGAAAATTTATAGCCAATAAGAATGTATCGATTCCGCGTATTAGCAATTAGCAATTAGCATTAGCAATTACGTCGATAGTATAGAAGTATATAGTCTTGTTGCGATGAGATGATCCCGAAAGGGTATTATGCGGATAGAACTGCAGACGTACAGAATGCGAATGCAAAAATGTACAAAAGCAGTTTCTCGCGCGGTTTATTTTATTTATGTTAAAGTAAAAAATTTGTTACGAATATATCTTTGACATTGTGATCTTGTGATATGTACATATATGTCACATCTTACAGTGTTACGTGATGTTCTTCACGCAACTTCAGAATTACTTACTCCAGATTGAATTAATTTCATTAAAGCACTTTGTTAAATGAGACCGTTGAGATATGATTTTCTCGATAAGAATCTTTTCATATCACTTGTTAAATTATTGCTGTCTTAATTGTTTTATGTTATTGCTTTATTGTTTAATACTGTGATTGATGTAGTTCAGAACTCCATCTTTGCCGTCGTACCTCTTTGAACCTTGACCTTTTCAATGTCTTTAATTCATTAAGCGGCCTCTTCGATTACGCGTATCTCTCCTATTGGAAGTCACGGTGTGAATTACAGTCGACTGATTTACCTTCAACAGTCCTCGAGCTAAATTGAACGTCCAGCAAATAAACGCTTGATTTCGACGGCAAGTGCGTCGATAATTGCTAACGCCTCTCTCATTCGCTCGTAAGTTCGAATGAAACCCGTCTTAATGGCTGCGCTGCTAATTGATATAGGGTAACTCCGGTATATACGTCGCAGCTAAGGGAAACTTAATTTATCAAGTACTATTTACTATGGTTAAGGCAAATGAGTTATACCAATAAAAACTTTATACTGTTTACTACTATAAAAAAAAATAGAAATATGAAATATTCATTCTTTGTATTTAATAAAAAAAACTTTTAGAAACTCTTGCATTTTTGCCATACATCCCAGAGGGGTGGGTTATATGACATTCATGGATGAAATATACGCCTTATAAAAAATTACAATTAATGTTTATAAATAAGGCAATAAAATGTCACAATAAGTTATAAAATGTGTGTAAGAAGTTTATTAAGATGTAAGAATGATAAACAAATTATAAAAATGAAAAATTTTAAAAAGAAAATAGAAGAGCGATAGAGATGCATTAAAGATAATTGTTATACGATCCAAAAAAAGAAGGAAAAAGAACATATATAGGAGATTTCGAGTCTTACAAAGTGTCTGTACTATGGCATAAATCCCGCATGCTAACTTGCCGTATATATCCTAAACAGGAGGGATATACAAGATATTAAGTTAAATAAAAAATACAAGAGCTATGCACTTGTATTTTGCTGTGTTCCATTATTTACTATCTCTCTACAATTATGTATCATGAAATAACCATTAAACCTTTTACATTTCCTAATACAGTAGTAATCATTTTACGTAGGTCGTAACACAAGATCGCGCTTTTTACTATGGTGAGAAATCGATTCAACTCACGACAGTTTCATTAATATTAACAGTAAAGAACTAAAATTACAACACAATACTAATATAGCATAAAGGCACATAACAGAATAATTGCGAGCAAGTACCTTTATTCCTTCTATTTTTTCTGACATCTGCGGCGTAAAACCCCGCGCGGCGTAAATACCAGAGTTACCCTAAATGTGACCCGGCACACCGATTATAACGTACAAGCTTCCACTTAAACGCGATGCACGCTTTCATTCTCGTAACAATCTTTTTCACACCCGAAAGTCTATAATATGTATGTAACATTGTCGAATAATTGAAAGAAGTACAGAATAGTATCGATGCGCAAGTGGCACCGATATCTTTTATAATTCAGCAATTACTTGGGTTTCGTCGCCAGTTTTTTTTTAGAATCGAATCGATATTAGGGGAGAGGGGGGGGAGAGAGCGAGAGCGAGAGAGAGAGAGAGAGAGAGAGAGAGAGAGGAACAGTTAAAAAAAGATATTTAATATGTAATAAATGTTATATGATTTCTTGCAGATCTAACAGATCCTTTACATGTTTCATATATCCGATATTTTTATAACAAATATATATCGAAATAAATTTGATAAAGCGTGATTCAATCAGATTGTTAGATAAGAAAACGAAAAGGTATATCATTTGTTTCTCAATTTTTAAATTGATTTTATTGAAATAAAAAAATTCGTTTTACATTTTTAGTTTTTTTTTCCGTTACAAATTATTTTCGATTTTCCATTATTATAATACATACATTAGTTTTATTAATTTGAATAGAATTACGTTGTAAAATTTAAATCCAATAGTATGGAGAATGCCATTGCAATAGCGTTTGTGACTCTCGAAATGGAATGAGCCAATGTATTGTCAAATTTATTCGATGCCAAAATTCCAATGGTCGTAAAACATTTTCAATTTCACCTACTTCGTTCTTTTCGAGGAAGCAACAAGAATTGCTTCCATTACTTTCGTATGCGACGCATGCGATTGCGACCTTGAGCTAACCATCGCAATCCACACTGATGTGTTACGATACGAATCGTGCGCATACAAGCTGGATACAAGCCAATCGGCCGCGCGTGATCCCGGACGAAATTTTTGGCGCCGCGTGTGTTTTTGCGCGGATTCGTGTCGGATTGCGGTTGATCCTGGCGAGTACTCGAACGTGAAGATTTTCGTACAGCGTTCACTGACAACAGGTGTCCCTTTTCGACCATGCTGTGTTGAGATACGAACATTTGCTCTCACGCGAAAAAATTTGCCAGCTTTTGACGGCTTTTTCGTATTGCTGCGCGTAATTTTCTTCTATAATATATTCACGAATCAGCGATTTTTAAGGGTGAGGTGCACGAAAGTATAACCAAATATTCTTGTTTTAAGCACTCTGTGTAAAATTAATTAGTACGAGTTAATTGCTGTAAAAAACGGAGTTAAAGAAAAAAATAATATTGATAAATTCTGCAATTTTAGATACAAATGATACAATATTAGTTATATAATTAATATAATAACTTATCATATCATATAGTACATTCACCCGCGTAAAATTTGGGCTTGATTTGAAAACAGCGCTATTTTTATTTTCGAATATTTCCGAATAGACAAAATGCATTATAAGTAGGGGAGACCGGGGCTAACTCGACACAATTTTTTTAAAGGCAATTTTTAACAATTAATTAAAATTTTCAAGCAAATTTAATGGTACACATTTAAAGAGCGTTCCTTCAGGTACAAAATTGCAAAAAAATTTTGCTGTACGTCGCTTAGTTTTGCCCGAAAGCTCGATGAAAGAGTAGACCATTTTCGAGAGATCAGAAAAATTACTTTTCACTATCAAGAACGCTTATGTCGCGTTAAAAATTACACTATAACTCATAATGTTACCAAATTTCGTTGATAATACTGGCACATAAAGACGCATTCACAGTAGGAAAGGCAGGTTTCTACGATAGATTTAAATTGGCAAAAAGCCTAGTGTCAAGTTTGCCCCGGTGTCGAGTTAGCCCCGGTCTCCCCTACAGCAGATATTTTACGTGCCTTAGCTAGCCACACTTATTTTCGAGTCTTTAATTCGCTACACTCCGGTCCGTGAAACCACTCGACTTTGTCGCATTGTCATTTTTATTCTAATTAATATTTTAATTTAAACTTGTACTGTACTGGTACTGAAATACAGACTCTGAATAAGATGTTTATGATAATATCAGGTCAAGAAAATGATTTAAATTTAAACTGAGCTTATTATAAGGAAACTAGAAAATTATGCTATTGTGTGACAACTAGAAAAGCGAAAAACGGTTCACTGAACGAGAGCTGTGTGGCGAGCTAGGGTCAACAATGTGTAAATAAGTGTCGCGCGACTGAGCAGTACGTGTGAGCACAAAGCGGTAAATCTGTAGAGATTGTTTTGGATTCAGTCTGGAATCACCTTTTTTCAATGGTTCAGTGGTTCTAGATTTATACTCTTGACTCTTGCTAATATAACAAAAGTAATGTTTCTATCAGTTGAATAGCGTATCAGATTGTCATTGCTCGTATTTTTCCATTCGTTATGCCGTAAATGTGAAGAGACACGAATGGTTGAACGATCTTTGCTTCTTTTGTTCTGTATTTTTCCTAAACGAATTTTATTATATACGAAGGGGATAGGAGGGGGGCTATAATATATTGTAACAACGGTCCTGTTGACAATCCTGTTGATTGTATCGACAATTCCAACCGAAAATGATCGTTTATCTTTCTACTGGACGTAGTCAGTAGAAGTCGTGGTGAGAATCCGTGATGGCTCTGCCGCGGTTTATCGTCGTTGCGGGCGCGGGCGGTTTGTTTGTCGACCTTTATCACTGACAATGCGACTATTGCCATCGCGAGCTTCGTACGATGGCGGGATATACAATGACGTTCAGTGTGATTCAGTTGGGAAAAAAATGTGTATGAATATTTTTTTATATTTCTACAGACTTTTTATTATATATTTCCTTTATATTTTTCACTATGACTTCTTAAAGTTTCACTTTTATTTTAAGTTAGAATTATGTGTGTGTTTTGTATTTTTATATCTTTTAATGTATATGATACCAAGCAAGTACTTGAATTTTGTCTCTCTCAGTGTTTGCGCAACATTATTGGACGATCTAGTAAAATGGTCGGCGTAAATTTCTCGAAGATTGCGCGCGTGATTCTGCGTGATTCTGCGATAAACCTTGACCTCTCATCGAGGCGTACGTATAATAGCGCAGGATCCATAAAAACGGACGAATGGCAACGAGTACGTGCTCTCGCATCTTGTCGTCTTATTGTCCTCGCAGCATCTTGAAGAGTCTCTGAGCGAGACGCAAAAGAGCACCAGGCGAAGAAGAGAATGCAGATCAATACCTGGGTATTGATCGGCATCTGTCCATGCCGAACCCCATACGAGAGTAGCGCTGCAACAATTTGCTTCTGTCGATCTTGTCTCTCTTCTCACGTCTCGTATATCTAGTCCGCTCGACTGCCACTCGACCACTTGTTCGAATAAAAATTGTCGAGAGTAACGAAAGCACTTGCCAGCCGATCTCCGTTAAGATATTCAGATATTCGTATTATACGATATAATTTTTTCCAAGTTTTCTCTCTCGCTATTAAATCGATTATATTAAATTTCTATTGTTTGTTTACGTGTGAATTGCGATCAGCTTTGGCCGATGCGATATCGCGACGACGCCGACGAGGAACGCTAAAGTTTGTTAGACCGACCGATTTGTAGTGTCAGCTCCAATGTTTCCATAATTCATAAGAGTCGGCATGATCAACGACGCTAGCATTTCTTTTATTCATTTCATGGTTCCATTCGCCGAGACTGCAGGACTTAGTTGACACGAGTCGTTCTCCGTGCCGCGGATTGCGGCGCGTTCCACGTAATGGCATGCGACACGGGAAATTCACGTTCGTTCGAGTCAACAAGTGATACCTATCGATCCTGCTTGTCAGTCAAGCTTGTTTCATTCCCTCTAGTCTTTACCTCATTTTTTTCTTTCCTCTGACTTGTGTTTTTTTTTCTGCCTCCCCTCTCTTCAGACTGCACTTTCGTGCAACACGCATGGATGGATATGATCGCACGCATCACGAAAGAAAACATGTTGTGTAACAGGATGGTTATTTGCAAATTCGAAGCTCTTTCGCGGGTTTATTTCTAATTTCTAATTTCGACCCTAAATGTAACTCATGGATGTGAATGTATTTGTCTACAATGAATATTTAAAAGCTCTAACAACGAAGGAAAATTATAATAAGTATAAAAAAGTTTTTCCTTGTAATTTAGAAAAAAATTATTATAAAAATGAGTAGAATTGAAAAGGCAAAATCATACAAACACATGTCAATACAAATCAATATAATTTGCTTTATTGGTATTAATAAAATATCTTTGCGAGATTTATAATTTGGCCAAATTTCTACACTCGATAATTTCACATCTGGATAATCTTTGACATATTCTACGATCCATGTAGAATTGTAGATGCATGGACGATCGTGATTTTAGAGCCGGTCTCTCTGTAAATCTAACTTGAGTGCAGGGATATTGTTTGACCAATGATCCTTGGAGTAATAGATTTGCTGGATAACGAGGTTTCTATGTGTCGAAAATGATGGTTCGATAATTGTCTTACTGTTTTAATGAATTATTAGAAGCGTCCAATAAACGCTTTCTGATAGTTACTTGAACAAATCTGTTCTGTTGTAATGATTACACGTTTTCATATGCATGTGTGTGGGTGCGTGCGTGCGTGCGTGCGTGTGTGTGAAAAATACATCTAAGCCTGGAAAAGTAAATTAAAAAATATAGTATAAAATTCTTTCAGTTTTATTTTGGCATTTTTTAATTGATTTATTTAAAACTTGATTTGTTTTTGGGAATTTTATTTAGAAATATTTAAGTTTTAATTTTTAGGAAGGCCTGAGCTTACAAATGTAATCGCAGTGAGAGCATTAACGCCGCGCACACAGCTATGTCGAGGTGTGGCTTTGAAGATCGATACTTGTGTGGTAGTTCTCTCTCTTTCTCTCTCCTTCCCTCCCTCCCCGCTTCTCTCCCCCTTTCTCCCCTTCTTCTTTTTCTTCTCTCTTGCCAAGCTACCACAATCGTTATCGTACCATCAATTTTTTTCCATTATTGCCATAGCAAAAAGAAATTATGCGTATTTATGTATAATATTTTATTTCTCGGAATGACTAAAGTTTCTTAAAGTAGAAAATTGTTAGCGGATTTTCCAAACTTTATCCTTAAATTTCTTTTTTCTGCAAGTTGCAGAATAGAATAGTTTTATAAAAAAGGTAAAAAAGTAAAACTTTTCCTCACAGATAAAAATTCTCGTCAATAATATTCGCTTTAGTATTCGAATTCGTTTTTCTTGCCACGTCTTATAAAACCGAAGGGGATCAAAGAGTGAGAAGATGGATTTTGGTCCCGTCTTTTCTCATGGTCCCAAGAATCATTTGAAAAGGAAGCTGCAAATAGAAAAGATGCATTCAAGTGAACTTTGATATACGCAGTACTTGGATTCCTAACCAGCAGTCGATATCGAAAATATTGTTCTTCGAAGCGCGATATAACGATGGAAAATATTTATTTGCAAATTAAATGCAAAATTAGATATGAGTGTTTGAAAAATATGAAAAATTTTTGTAAAAAAAAGAGATTCCAAATAATGAGTTATAAACGAAATGGTATAATATTATTTTATGCACACTAATAGATATATTGTGCAATTTAAGGAATAAATTGCTTAATTAAAGAGTAAAGTACGACAACTGCATTACGCAACATAATTAAAAAATTTTTTATTATCCTTCAATTGATAACAATTTTTTGTCGTATCTTTTTCCATTATGCATATTCCGATAATACTTATTGCCAGATATAATGAAACCTGAAGACGCATTACGAATCTATAATATATCATTAATTTCGAACGATTAATTTCGAGTTAAAAATGTCGATCGAGAATCGGCAGAAATGAGTAACGGTGTTTTCCGTCGATGATTCCCATCTCACGGTATTCACATCGCTCTCGTGAATTTTCTTTACTCGTTAACGCGGCGACGACATTCGTTGTCGAAAATACTGGCTTTCGCTTGATTATAGCGAGGTCTTGCGTCGAAGTGAGTTGTCGTGTTAATGCCGCACGTTAACTGCGAAATGATACGTCTGTCAGTAAAACTTGTGCTCTCATTATGACGGTAACCCAGTGATGGCAACGGCAACCCAGTTCGTTGATCGATCTCGAAATAGGTAACGCATAGAGGACAGCGCATTGCGGCGAAAATGCCGCCGGATAGGTAAGAAGACAAAATGCAAGTATGCTAGCCAAGAACGGAGCAAATCGAATTTTCTTTCTCGATTTATGAAAGAATAAAGAATTTGCTATTAAGCAGGAATTAAGGAATTAAGGAATTAAGGAGGATTATTCATATACATATAAGATATATGTACTATGAATAGGAGATATTTTTCAGAAATAGCAAATATCTTGTCTTTTACTTCTTTGGATTATCTTGTTGAGGAAATAACTAAATAGGATTGCAAGTTGTAATAACAATAACTTGGAAATTTAATTGTTTGGCTAAATCGCTTTTTCAACAGGCATTATAAATTATAATCTCAGCAAGAGTTCGGGAGTTTTCAATTTCGCTAAAGTAGAAATTGAAATTCTATCCATTAGCATGTTGCTACGCAAAAGATATGTGAGTGTTTTGTATTATTGTATTTTAACCACGCCTTAAACCACGCCGGCAACTTTTGTAACGAAGAAAACTCGCGCGTTCATAATAAGAAACAGGATTATCCTGACATTTAGCACGTGTATAAAGTTGGGCCTCAGCGTTGCGGAAGGTCAGCATTCGACAGATATCAATCGAGAATAATTTTTGCTCTTGTACAACGAATACGCAAAAAAAAAAAAACATGCGTCGTTAGTCGTTACACGATTCATCAAATGACAGCATTTTTCGTGTATGAAAAAATCGGCCATGCCTTCACTTGACTCTGATTTAAGCTCGATTTGCGGAGCAAACTGATTCTCGGGTCAAAAGAACGAGAGAGAAGCGCTCTTTCGTAGTTAACCTTAATCGTAGTAGTAATTGTAGCAAGCGCTATTTAAACGCTATACAAATAATTCTCTTGTATCCGAAAATCGATCTGTGTTTTGCAGCCTTCAACTTGGCCAATATCCGTGTAGAAAAACTATTTATTGTACGACCTAAATTTACTATACGACTCGTGGTGTTTTGTAACTTTAAACACAAGAAAATTTTAACGTATGGACGCACGATTTTTTACTGTGTATCTCTTATTTTTATCTAGAAAACAACATATTTAAAAACTCATCAAAATCGAAGGGGGACACTTCCGTACCTTTCCTTGTTAGTTATGTAATTGATAGAGACACATTTTTTCAATTGTAGATAAGTCATCCTATCTGTCGATTTTATTACGCGTAATTTCATTATCGACGATTTAATTGCACCTTATTCAAGACAAACGTCATGGTAACGTCACGCGCTCCTTTTTACCTGTATTCTTGCACATCGTTGTGTCTAGTCGAGTTGCTATAGAAATCGAGCACGATCGTTAGCCTGGTGTGTCGCGCGACCCGGCTCGGCCGTTAAGCGAGTTAATTGACGGCAATCGCATTCGCCATGAAGACATAAGTTTGCATGACGACGCGATTGTTCAATAACAGTAAAGAGAACGCTATGAGATAACGACAAGGAGGCGTCACGTTTCCGTTTAATAATGTTGCCTCGCGGATTCAGCGAGTTCGAATGCCACCGGCATTCGAATGTAGAACTGACTATCACGTCGGCGAAACCTATACAACTTGTTTGGATTTGTCATTATGCTTATGGCACGCGAATTCGCGGAATTTAAACGGAAAAAGCTTTACGATCGTGCACTCCAAATGTCGTCGATAATCGTGATCTTGATCGGCGTGAATTTCCTCGTTTAAATCGTGGAAAGTTTGATCGGCACGGATGTGCGCAGTGCGGCAATTCAAAACTTGCTGATGCAAGATCCAGATACCTATGTTAAAATATATCATGAAGAGAAACCGAGAGGGGGGGAGAGGCAGGGAGGGAGGGAAGGAGGAAAGAAAAGAATAGAAATAAATAAATAAATAAAATCTAAAATAAAAGTAGATCATAAACATATTGACTGTGGAATTATACATAATTATTAAATTATATTTGAAATATAAAAACATTAAAAAAATTTTTTTTGTTAAATAAATCTCAATGATTTTATTTGATCTTAGCAAATGAGATTATAATAAATGCAAAGGAAGCAGAAAGCGGATACTAAAGAATGGAACAGCTTTCAATGCTAGTTATACATATAACATAGCATTTTTCGCTGGTTTCTATATGTTTTACATTTATTCTGTAAAAGGACATGCCTAAATGTAGAAACTATTTAAAATACCAAACTATTGTAACAAGTAATTTCACAAGTTTGACGTTTTATCATTCTATCTGTTACAGTGAGATTACATGACAGTATACAAGAGGAGAATTTTCATTATCTCGTCTTTGATCTGTAAGTATATCGAACCTTTATTTCTGATTGTTAGATCTAATTCAATCTTTTTATATGTTCCTTGTGTGTGTGTGTGTGTGTTTTTTTTTTAACAAGACTGAAATTAGTTATTGCTACCATTCATAGAGCTCGAATGGTAGTAATCGAAATCTCGAATGGTTGTAATCAATTGACGATGCACAATTCAACTACGGACAATGATATATATTTTGATGACATTTTTAATTGTTGTTTAATATTTTCAGAATTATACATATATCACTTGTCGAATCAATTGCGAATCATACATGTCTCATAGCTAATTTGCAACGGGAAGAAATTATTGTAATTGGCGTTACTCATTGATAAAAATTACAGCTATTATTTGATTTATCTGGAAATATGAAGAAATTATTTTTAAATACAATAACTCCAAGGGGTTTATAGTTTCTAATAACTCTAAAAACTACAATTTAAATTTATTTCTTTATTTAAAAAATTTACCGGTTTTCGACCCGCGCAATCATGTTGGGAGTACTCGATACGATCGATACGATCGAGCTGACAATAGACGAGATTCTCGAGTTATCGCGCTCATCTAGTCTCGGCTTCCAGCGGCGAAGCAATTCGTGAACTCTAATTGTATCAAGTAGATACCGATCTGCGGCCACTTAAAATCGTCGGCAATCTACGCACGGGACGAGAAAGTATCATGCCTAATTTAATTTTCGGGCGAGAGAACACGCGTTCGCTCCGTTACGTTTATATTCGTAACGTTGATTTACTGCATACCATGCATAAATCTCGTTTTCCTTTCCTGCCATGTCATTAATTAATCCACAGGTTACGACGGATTTAATTTCATCCGTTTTTTGCTCAACTTTTTATCAACGCGGCACGCCATTTTCGGTTTTGTCCGCCAAATTTCTAATGTTTGATTTAAACAGTTAATTCCTTTTAATCTTGTGTAAACACGGGAAAAAAATAGTGTTGTATCAACAGCATTATTTTTTGTATCAACAGCATCAGTGTTATTGAGATAAAATTGATTGATGCAACATCAATATTAATGAACAAAAAACATCAGATAATTGTTTAAATAATTTAAATATTTGGTCCAATGTTCAATAATATCCAATTGAATTAACTACTTATGCTTGTGGCAGCCCGCGACGTTGACGTTTAATTGAAGCAACTACTTCATTTTTTTTCCGTGTACACAGCAGCTCTTCCACCGTATTTTAATTTTTGACGTAGAAATTTTATTTTAGTTGTTATTAATTCATATATTATTTTCTCCGCGAATCTTATCTGTCATTTGGCTGCAATGTAAACGCACGTCGCATCTTATATAATAACTATATCTAATAGCCATCATCTTAATTAATGAGATTTTGTCATTTGTTGTATAAATGTTAAGTGTATAGTGTATAATGTTAAAATAAATCTTGCTACTTTTTGCACAACAAGCTCAAGTACAAGCGGTATTTGCGAGTGTACGAGATGTGCTTATGTTACGAAGCATTTGCGAAAATTCACGCTACTTTTATTTCCGGGGTTAAACGTCTCGCTATTTGGCGATATTGCTTTACCACGCGACCTCGCGACCTTGCGACACGCTCGCGAAATGGAATTGAAACGTAAAACGCTTACAGAGTCACCGGCGGAGAACTATTCGAGGACATCGTCGCCCGGGAATTCTACAGCGAGGCGGACGCCTCGCACTGTATTCAACAAATCCTGGAAAGCGTTCACCACTGCCACCATAACGGAGTTGTGCACCGGGATCTGAAAGTACGTAGAGAAAAAGAGGGCGAGTTTGTGAAGCGCGCGTGTTGCGCGTTTGCAAGGCCGACGACCGACGATCGACGCCGCGACGCCCCGACGTTGAAATAAAACGAGCGAACGCCCGCGCGATCTATCCTTTCACAATGCTTTCACTTCCGTCCAGTGCTTCGTACTACTTTTCACGATTTCTGTGAGATGTCCCGAAATATCTAGAATTCTAGACAATAATGGTAAAAGACACATTTCCCTCCCTCCTTCCCTCCCTTCCTCCCTCCCCCTTCACCACCCATCGTGTTTTCAATTAAAGCTTAAAATTCGCCGACACTTCTCGGGTTTCAGAATTTAACAACTTTGTGATTCAGAGTCGCGTTTTCTATTAATTTTGACGAAGAAATATATACGATGTTAACCGTATGCCGATGAAATCATACGGATTTAAGAACGCTTGAATCTCACTCGAATTCAATCTCAATCGAAATCTTTTTTCAGTTAAAAAAGATTTCGACTCGATATGTCGATATCCACTCGAGTATTCAACGATGTCGACGGATCTGTGCCATTTTCTGTTGCAGCCTGAAAATTTACTCCTCGCGAGCAAAGCGAAAGGGGCGGCTGTGAAATTAGCGGATTTTGGTTTGGCGATCGAGGTGCAAGGTGATGCGCAGGCATGGTATGGTAAGTATGGGCCTGATTTTCCCGATGACTGAATTTTTGCTGAAATTTTAACTATGCTCGAAATTGTCGGTCCAGCACCGACAATGACCGAAATGTCATGATCCGATAAACGATCTTTGTGAGAAGATTCTTGTGAGGCGAAAAGCGTCGTTTTTCGCGACCCTTTTTATATTAATATTTAACTTCTGTTTGATAACGCGAATGTTGGATCCTTTCCCTCCTCGCGATCGGACAAAGACCGTTGGTATAGAGATTGATGTTAGTGAATAATTAATCGTGCAAATTTGAGGAAGATTATTAATGATATTCATAAAAAGTCGCAACAGAGATATAAAAACGCAAAAATAACACATCGCGTTGAGACTTTCAGCGCGAGTCGAGCTCAAATTGATATTTCTTTCATTCTTTGTCAATAGGCGAAAATAATAGAATTCGCAAAATATTATGATTCAAGTTGCGAACTTAACATATTCGACACGATAATTTATAAACAAAACGTAGTTTTCGTTTAAATATCGCTGCTATACTGTTGTAATTCATGTTTTCTTCGTATATATCGCATGTCATATCATTTTTTTACTTTCTTAGGATCTTCTTAGGAAACACATTAGCGTTAACGTAATGCAAAAAAATGTCAATGGCATATCAAAACTATCGTAAACTTATTCTAATAGAACTATTATAGTTTTTTCTTTAAAGAGCAACTTTAGAGAAAACCTTACGTTTCTTTACTTTAATAAAGTATTTTTTTTTGTTTTATTTCTTGCATTTTATTTTATTATCTTTTTATATACTATATGTACATCATATCAATATTCGCTCGAGTAAAAACAGTAAAAAAATAATATTGTCTGAAGACAATCTTGTTGTTAAAACATGGTGCGAAAAACAGAATATTTAATTTTTAAATCGCAAAAGTCTATGTTCTCGCCAACTGTTTCGTTGTTGCTCGTATCATCTGCGACGCGAACTGAGCTGTGAACTTGGATCTTTCCATCTACTTTGTGCCCTGTCCGTTTGATTTACGTACATTCTGCATTCGGATGTCTATACGAACCGGCATATTTGCATGCCAGCCAGCTGGCTGCTCGTTTTGTTCTTTTTTATGCAAAAATATACGTGGGGAAAGTTTTCCGATAGCACGTGAACTCTTCCGCGCGTGCAGGCAGTTCCATAGAGAAATCTTTGCTTGATTTTAAATTCTTTATCGAATTCGGTGACAATCTTGTGGAAAATTCTGAAATGATTACTTGTCGTGCGCAACATTTATATTTAAAGTCAAATATCTCAAGTATTTAAGACTCGCTTAAATTTATATTAACAGTTACATTATTTAATTGCATTCAGATTGTCTTTTGGCGTTTCGCTAAGCGCTTTATAAATTTTTCCTTCATCGATCAAAACAACCATCTCAAAGCGAGCTTTCTGAGGCACCTCGTATATGCGCAATTGATACGCAATTGCGTAACCCGGCAACGTTTGTTCGCTTCTCGCTTTTATCTCTGCAATCGATTTTTTTTCTGTGTGGTGCTGAAAATGTATAATATGCACTACATCCGTCAAACCCACGTAAAAAAATTAATATTATTCCGCGCACAAAATCTACATAGCTTTGGCGATACAATTAAAGTGCGAAAGAGTAAAAATTGCAAAAATGAGTAATTTAATGCAATTAAAATTATAAATATGAATTAATATTTGGAAAATCAACAATTAAATGTATTTTTTTCAATTTTGTACAGAGCATGCAGAGCGACTTGTAATGACTTTGTAATTTATACAACGATATATATATATATATATATATATATATATATATATATATATATAAACTCTCCAAATCTGAATCAGTGAATAGTCACTGATATCAGTGTAAAGTATGCCGCCACTGATTCGAATCAGTGGCATACTTTACACTGTTCACTGATTCAGATTTAGAGAGTATATATAATATATATATATATATATATATATGTAGGTCTAGAGGTATGTTCCGGGACTGTTTACGTTTTTTGAAATGTACAGTCCTGGAATATAACGCATATATATGTAATCAGATTCAAAAAATTGTCCCGAAACGTGCCGTAGGACATGAATTTTTTCCAGGACAGTCCTGGAAACTGCCAAATGTCCTGGAATATACCGATGTAAAAAAATAAAAGTCCCGGAACATACTTCCGGACCTACATATATATATATATATGAGGTATACAGACGGCGACATAAAAATTAAATATTCAGTCCAAAGAAAATCTCACTAGTTTTTGCAAGCAAATTTTTCGCGGTATTTCTTTGCACGCTCGTAATCACATCGGCGCCCGTAACCGTATTGTTTATTTTTTGAGAGAGATTTACAGTTTACGAAAATATTTTGGTGAATAAATAGCAAATTAGTACGTCGAGTCAAAGGATCCAGCGCGATCGTTGGCAGAATATTTTCAAGGGCAACCATAAACGGTCTAGTTGCGCAATCATGTTTTTGTTGCATTAAAGCAAATGCATCTCGACTGCAATCACAACAGTTATACAACGGCGTGCTTATCGAAAATTAATTACACGCGGCAGAGTGCAATAAAATTGCCAATGCAAAAAAAAAAGGTACCGAACTATCCGAGCTCTCATGACGACACGTGATTGCCCGAGTTATGTTTTTTGCGTGGCCATTAATTGCAAAAATTTTACCACTCTTCTATTTTCTTTTTTATTATCGCGCCATTATTTATGGAATTTTTGGTGCATTTTCTCACACAGAGATTAAGGAATAAATTTCGCGTATCGCAGCAATGAATGTCTATTAGCTTTCGTAGCCACATTTGAGATAGCTTGTCTAATTGACAATAATCAGCGTAACAATCTACGTTACAATTATTGTAAGTAGAGAGAGCTTTTTTGCTCAACTATAGTGGCCATTACACAAACTGTTTAAATACACATTTTAATGAAAATAAATATAATAACATATATTGTGGGCCGCCGATTCTCAATTATATTTATCAATATTATAACGGTATCTTACTTTAATGAAAATGTATAATTGAATTTTTTCTAACAAATTTGTTAATAAATCAACAATCGAGAACGCAATAAAAGTTTGCGGGCGGCTGTTGTGTTTGCTTTTCGAATAAGGAGAATTAATTTAAGCGACGAGTGGAGGGAAGGGAAGGGGAGGTAATACTCGGGACGTGATTTTGCGCACGTAACGCTCTGATCCCTTCAATCCTTCGTACGGCGTGGCTGTGTCCTTCGAGAGGGAATGAACCCGAGTGATTGATAAAAAGGTTTCGCTGGAACACCCGGCTACCTCAGCCCGGAGGTGCTGAAGAAGGAGCCATACGGGAAACCAGTCGACATATGGGCGTGCGGTGTCATACTGTACATCCTTCTGGTCGGTTACCCGCCCTTCTGGGACGAGGATCAGCATCGGCTCTACGGGCAGATCAAGGCCGGATCGTACGATGTACGTATTGTACGATTTATTTAAATTTTTTTTTAATTTTTATACCATTACATTTGCAAACTCGACGTATCGAAGGAAAGCGATACGTTGGAAAAAGAATTGTTTGTGGAAAGAGAAAATTCTATATATTAAATTTTTATTTACAATATTCTTTGTTGATTTTTTACATCTAGCGTAATTGTCTTATTACTTTAATAAAGAATTATGATTAACATTATTTCTACGCTTGTTTTGTGCAGTATCCGAGTCCAGAATGGGACACCGTCACGCCAGAAGCCAAGAACCTTATCAATCAGATGCTGACGGTGAATCCAGGAAAGAGGATCACTGCCAGCGAGGCACTGAAGCATCCATGGATTTGCGTAAGTTTATCTTATCGCGACCAACAATTTCGCGTTGAAATTTACATTACAGTTTATATAATTTAGAAAGTAACATAGTATATCATATTAAATTACTAGACAGAGATCTTATTACGCGCGAGTAAAGTACTTTAGTTAGTTTCTAATCGGATACATAAAAAATAGAGAATAATGGATTGATAAAATAACAAGATTTTGTCATATATGTATACAAGTATATGGATAATATAATAATAATAATAATAATAATATGCCAAACGGACAACACGGACAACCGTTTCACGGACTTTTTAAACGTGTCAGAGAGTTGTGTTGTATTGTTTGTTGATGTTCTCGCGTACTATTATTATATTATTCACGTTGACATAGTTTGATGTCTTTTCTCGTAGTTTATCTCTTCACCGCATAAATAGAATTTTATCCTTAATGAAGCGTGCGAGGCTTAAGATTTAACCTCGGGCGACTTGAATCATTCTCTTGGGACGATGCCTGATATCGTTTTCCGTTTACTTTGTGTTTCAGCAACGTGAGCGTGTTGCATCTGTGGTGCATAGACAAGAGACCGTGGACTGCTTGAAGAAATTCAATGCAAGGCGCAAATTAAAGGTGAGTCTCACTCAAAAGTTTTGTTCCGTGTATGTTTATTCAACACTTCAACGTCTACGTATCTCTGCCTTAAATTTGACTGTCTGCCTGACGATTATACGATTTTGCGATTTCCCGTCATGAATTCGCGGTTTGTTATTTAAATGACTCGGTTATATGTATACCTCGGAAACCAGTTTACTGTGGTAAGCGTCAAGCGATAAACAAAAACACATTTTTCAATTTGCATGGAAGAATGTAAAATTCAAAATAAAACCCGAGCCATCGTGAATATTACGTGTATTTAAACGTAAAGAGAAAATAAACGAAACATGCTTTATACTCATTCGGATAAACAATCGTTTCGTTACCATCCGTAATTTCACCGTTGCATTTCAAACGTTGCATTTCGTCTTGATTAGTATCGTCTAAAAATACGGAAAAGATTGTATTTGATTCAAAATGAAGCCAAATGCCAAATATTCGTTAAATCACGAGATAAGTGAAAATTGAAATTTGCGAGAGATTCCATTTCGGGAAATATATGATTGATATATTAGTATACGCGAATATAGAGCTTTTATGAGAGTTGTCGAGAGATTTGTCAAAATTTGTTTGATTCACGTTTATCAATTGCTAATTTTATAGCGGGCGCATACGGAAATTAATGACGGTATATAATCGCGCAAATTCTCTTTCTCGCCGGCCACAAAATCTCATATCATATACGTATATTAGCTCCAGTCATTTACAAATGCAAATTCCATTATGTCCGCTTATCACGTTGCGGTCTGGATTGCATCCATGCGAGGCCGAGGCTGCGAATGTTAATAATATCTGTAAAATTAGAACAACGTGACGCATGGTGGCCGGAGGTGAAATTTGACTTATCAATTCTTTCCCGCGGGAGGTATCATCGAATGAGTGATGCCGATCAATTTCGCAAAATGTACATCATGATATTTCAGAAAAAAATCTACCAAATTTGTCATAAACGTTTTATTTAAGTGAGAAACATCTCAAGTAGAGGAAGTATAAGGTATACAAGTTTAAAAGTTTTATTTTTTACGATAACATAGTTTTACGTACATGTACGTAATTCTTTTTTTATCGATGAATAATTAATAAAAGTTGTAACTTTTAACTGTTTATATTGGCTTAAAATGTCTACTTCAACGTTGAGACAACTGACATTTCATTTAGCTGAATATCCATGATTTTGGGAAGGAGAAAGGGATATTGAAAGGTGAAAAAAAAAACAAAAATTTAACGAAGAATTTAAAAAATTTTTAAAACAATACTTTAATGAGACAAGCTCTCGCGGCTCCGATTGGCCACAACGGATTCGATATTCGATCGGGGATCGAGAACGACGATGTAGCCTCCGCCGGAGCCTCCCTACCCTACCTAGAGCCGTTCCTACGGCACTGTTGTTCGACAAGTCACCGACGATTAAACGATGGCATGCATCGAGCAGTACGACTCCACTTGTCGTTCTCGCCACAATCGCCGCACTCTCGACACGGAGTAGTTAGAGTAGTAGAATACCGCTTTTTATCAGAGCCACGTGTGTGACAACGTTCGTTTACCGTTATCGAAATGTGTCGAGGCACGCGCGAGGACAACGCGTATTCTAACCTTCTCAAAGAGTTTCGATTTAATTGACTGTGATTGAAACCGATCATGAGAATGCGAGACTCGCGGAGCGAGTCGGAAAGACCGTGTGGACAGTTGGAAAGAGCGTGAAAAAATTTATTTAGCCCTTCAATTTCCTTTGATTTTGTTGATCTTCGTGAATCGAGGATTAGCGTACCTTATATGAGTTAACAGTGTTATTTGTAATATTGTATTTTAAAAAATACTATTAATTGTGTAATTTCTGTTGCAATGATTACTAATGGTTGATGATATTCACAAATGCTTCTTTAGATATAATTGACGACAGATTTCGCAAATGCGAATTCTAATAATTTTTCGTAATATTTATTTTAATTATTAATTATTCAATTGTAATTTAATTCTTTAAATTTTTATTATATTTCTTGCTTGTCTCTACGACAAAGTATATGTCTTTGTTGTTCGATTCTTTAAATATTGTATTTGTACTTTTATTATACGCTGAGCTGGAAGCTCTGAAAGAAAATACTATATGATAAATAATTTCTCAAATTTATTTCTTATTTTAACAATATTACATAGCTTTTAATTAATTTAAAAATATTGGATATTATTAACTATTGTACATTATAATCCAATTATCTTTATCATCAAATGGACCACAAAGATCTTCACACATTCATAGATTCTCTTATATATCATTTACTTTTTTTAAGTTTGTAAAACTACGCTTAGTTAACTGCAGCAACGTTTATTTAATTGGAACATTTAGTGTGTAAGGATTATGTCCTTGCAAGTTACGAGCAGAATTGGATATTGGATACGATGGCAATTTCGACCTATTTCTTCGTTCTTAGCCTCAATTGGACGTCATAATCGCGACGACACTCTACAGTAGTCGTTCAATGCCTGAACAAAGCGCAAAGAAAACATTTCATTATTTGATATGAACGACGAGGCATGAACAGTTATTAAACGTCCATGACAATGAATCGCAATCGCAATTAAATAACACGTGCGCGAGTCTTATCGTTCACATGCTATTTGAATCGTACTTGTACACGTGGTTTCTATGGTTAATATGGTAACATATGGTACGGTTATAATTCAATAGCACTTTTAATATCAGAAATAAAGTGTTTATCTTTGTAAAGATAGAAAAAGATATTGGCTCATACAGAAAGATATTGATGTATTATAACAAAATAATATCAGACAAATCTCGTTACATTTTATGTGTATCACTTTGTACAAATTTCAAGTACAAACAAATTTTTTATAGAATCGAATATTATTTTTGACATAAGAATGATAAATAGAGATTAGACGTGACATTTGCAGAAACTATATACTTATTCCTAACTAGGCAAATTTTCTTAAAAGCCGACACTCACTGGATTTTACGTCGCGGTCGCTGAAAAACGACACTACTATAATGTTTAAGTGGATAATTTTCGCGCGTTGAGATGAACAATGCGTTTCGAAACCGGCGCGAATTACTGACATTAAAACTTGCTTTTCTCGCGAATGGACTCGATAGTGTTATCTTAATAACAGTCGACGATATAGCGAGCGCGCAAAATCGATCAAGCTCTGTATCGTTTATACTTGCGTGACGTAATTATAATTGGATACCTAGATTAATTAACATTTATTCGGCCGCTGCGACCGTATTTTTTACGCGACAAGTTGCCCGCTATGATCAAATATTATAATAATTATTATAATAATTTATAAATATTACAGCAAGCCATTGCAATTATCATTTTTTCACAGTGAAATGAACGAGTGGTCGGTGTCGGAAAGTGTCTGAAAATTTTAATTTTAGTAATGCCACTTGGTTTTTTTAATTTTTCTTTATATAATTGTCTATTTATATTATATTCCATCGTATAATAAAGATAAAATATAATTTTGACAATAAATACACTTGTTTCTCTTTGTATTAATTAGCAAAAACTGTTTCAGTGTCAATCGATGAAATCGTTGTGAATCATGCAACAATGAATATCATAGAATTATCTGTTTCTTTTTTAAATACATATTTTTACAGTATATTGATAAAAATATCATTTTCTCGTTCTCAACTTTAGCGCGTACGCAATAATAATGACTTAATTTTATCAATGTTAATGGGTACGGAAAATTCATATTTATATAAGTATATATATTTTTACAACAGTAACTATAGAATATTTTGTTGTATTTATATTATAACTTACGTTGTGCCCGAGAAATTGATATTGGAGAAATTGATAATGCAGTTTCTGTTTTGTCATAAAAGACAAATTACTTAATAATTATCAATTTGTTTCATGTTTCATATTATTAGAAAATTAGTGAACTTTGAGGCACTTTTATAATATACGAGGCTCTTGCTCTTCTATCGTGTTGCTTCGAGTTTAGTTTTAGTTGTATCGAAACCGTAGTAGCGAAGAGAAGCGCGTAAGAGAGGCAGGTAATCGACCAAGCACGTAGAAATGACAGCGACGCGACGTCGAGGCAACCGGCCGAATACCGATTAAACCCCGACTCATAAAAGTGCAAATGCCAAGTGAGGAAGTTTAATGACGCCGCGCCGTTCGTTTGCTCGCGCGCAGATTGAGACATGCGGGCACTGAAGAATAAATTCATGTTGTGCAGACAACAGGAGGCGACCGTGCCCGAGGTAATGAAATTTTTATCACCGTCAGATTGACGTCTAGCAACGCGGCGTCATTCGCCTTAACGTTGAATATGATGTAGATACAATCGAAGGTATATCAATAGTACGACATTTATACAACGAAATTTGTATTGTTTTATAACACGTTTGTTATATATAATACAGGATGATGTAGAATTATTTAGGACTGCGAAACATTCCGGATTGATTGTAAACTGCGACAACACCTGTCAATCTGCTCAAGTCGAATGATTCTTAATCAGCGCTCTCTGTTACTCTACATATGTCTATATTCCGAAAAACAACAATACGGGTACAGATTGATATACATATATATCGTAAACAACAAAAGAGGAAAGGTGTTTTACCTTTTGTATTTTGTGAAAACCCAGCAGCCGCTTTACATTGTATTATGACTAAAACACAACATCCATTTTAGTAATAGAGAATAGTTTGGCGGTAAGAAGTAAAAATTACTCGTTTTACCTAGCTAATTTCTTCTTCAAAGCATTATTAGCTGTTGCTAAATCGCAACTGTAAATTCATATAGCTGATAATTTGTCCAGCAGCATTTAGTCAGACGAGATTAGTCAGTTTTATAACTGTGAAATTTTGAATGAACTTAATAATTCGTGTGATGTTTTTAAATAACTATGGATATAAAACCATGAAGACTTTCTCCTAAATCCTTATACGATTGATAACTGTCGCAAGATGTAGAGATCTCAATAAATGAAAACAAATTTTCGGATAAACTTGTATTTAGAATTTGACTATTTATTTTAGAATTTGACACAGTATTCTACTGGTAGAAAAGTATCGATAAATCTCTATCAAAGAATTATTATTATTAAACTGGTCGCGCGCAATATTTCGAATGTCGCGTAAAACGGAAACGAGCAATATTGCTGATCGGTCGCGATTTGAAGCAGAAGCGGACGAGACAAAATGTCATTTCGTTTTAGAGACAACAGACGTGGAATATCCGTCCGAGCACGTTTGCACGAATCTCGTCCGACGGACGGCCTTATTACGTAAAGTTCGGCGACGCATCTCGAACTGTTTGCTATGGAACATAGTGAAATGTTGTCACTCTGTGCGACAATGTTTCCAACTTGTCGCGAATGTCACCGAGCTTGATGAAAGACTAGAGTTTACGAATAAACTTCAACTCGAAATTCCGTATAATAATCCGACATCACTCTTAAGGTCGCTTGCCAGTTGTGTACTCGTTTGTCCGGGAGAGAATTATAATATTTCTTGTAATTAAAGACCGTCGCGTCATGATGCAGCAATTTGGACTTTTCTCTGACGTTTCTTCGGCAAAATAGAGAAAATTATTATAGATAATAAAAGGATTATATTATTATTTTTATATTAAATCTCTCTGGAGGATAGAAAAAAAATATTAATTGTTTCGAAAAATTTCGTCTTTTGGAGGAGGAGGATGCTTTTCTCTGATATATTACATTGTGTTTCTTATGTCTTTTTAATAATCCTATTTTTATTTTATGTTTTGACAAAAAATAATAATTTTGTGCCGTTGTCGCGAATTATCGCCCGGCACTTTTACTCATCCCACACACATCCCATCTCATTGGTATTGTCTAACTGCGAAGACTGATAGTAATTGTCTTTCTTTTTCGCTTGCAGGGCGCTATATTGACGACCATGCTGGCGACGCGGAACTTTTCCAGTAAGTATGATGCACAGGGTAAGTACCTCCGGCCCTCTTCAGCGCTCTTACACGGACTTACCACGACAGACAGTACTTTTATATCTTCCGTTAAACTTTACGTCTCCGTGTCTTTGTATACGAATACATCCCTTCAACAGCCTACCCCAACAAAACTATGCCTTCCTTTTCCTCCTATCTACTTCCGTTTATTCGTCTTGCACTCTCACCACATAGAGGATCTATTCATCTGCCTTTTCGCTCTTTCCAAGAGGTGCTTTATAATGCGGTTGTGCAGTGCCATCATTATACTAATATGTTATTATGTGTATATTATTAGGTTGGCCAATAAGTCCGTGCGGTTTTTTACTTATAACTTTATAAGTAAAAAAACCGCACGAACTTATTGGCCAACCTAATATTACCCACCACTGTATCGTAATGACAAACTATCAGTTCTATCTTGACAGTTACGAGGATTAATACAAAGTCTTTTTAAAGAATTAAATTCTATTTTATTGATATTTTTTTTCTCATAGAAACGACTGCAGAATGGAGCACCTGTGTATATTTTTGCTCGTGCACAGAAATAAATTAGAGTTTTTTCTTTAACAATCCCTTGCATTAGATGATCGAAGGAGCGAGGTTGAGCAAGGAATCAAAAAGTTATATCACTTTTAGCACGATGATGATGGCTGATATAATCGGTCGTATTGTCGGTTTTTGCGGTTTTTAAATAAGCGCTTATCAGACAAATAAAATATTTTGTCCTCGCCCCCTCGGCACATCGGTTATCACGATGCGATGTTCATCCCTACCTATTTCGTATAATTCATATAGTCGATGCACATGACTCGCACCTCATATCCTGCAAGGACCGTGTCACGTTACCCAGAACGTAAGGACTTACAATTAGTCATTTACGTTGGACATGTGTACATATACTATTTTACGTGATTTAACGTAAATCTTGTGTCGCGCGAATAGCGTGACTTTCGTTATAGAATATAGAGGCAAGCAATTATCTTGAATCTTAATCCTTTTATTGCGGAATCATATTACTTTCTTAAAGTTACTTAAAGTGATAAACAAGACAAAAATTGTAATTGTATATTACATATTAATCACTTTTATTGTATCTGTATACGTAACGCGAAATAACGATTGACGCAAATTTATATTGTAACACGAAGATCATGTATATTTATCGTTCACATGAAATTGCTTTCTGCATTCAAGCTTATACATATACGTATTCAGAATAATAAAAGGATTAAGAAGAATGCGGTTGAAAAGTATATTAAAATATTTTTTTTACGCACATACACGTTTTCTTGTCTGGGAAACAAGAATTCTGGGTAACGCAAATTGTCGTCGCAGTGGACTCAAGCAGTTTTCTCTTTCATCGAATCGCCATTGTTGTCACTTCATCGAATTAATTCGGTACAAGCTAGGCAAATCATCGGGTCATGATGTTATATTTCTTTCGATCGAGGCATCTTTTCGATCACTATCGTAATCGATTGTTCAATCGATCAAAAATCAAGTTATTTATTGGAATAATTACTATTACAACAGCATCTGGGAATCTCTGAAAGTTCAGTAAAACTCACATCAGTTAAAACCGTTGCGCACTCGCCTAAATGTGTTCGTTGACAAATTTTAGCGTCTATACGAAATTTTTTTTGAAATTTTTTATCTGTAACAATTATATGACAATGTTTTTCTTTTTTTCTTTTTGTTTTTGTGAAAGCTTGTAAGAATAATATATGAAAATGAAATAAAATTATTAGTAAAATGGCTGTAATAAATGGTACAAATTTAAGTGTGTCCCTCATTATCTTCAACGAAAATGCATTTTACGATTATTTGTTAAACCAATAATTAAAGGAAAGTTATGGACACACGCACATTTATTTTAGGATTTTATATAATTTTGTAAGAGAAGTTTAATACTTATTATTGATTTCAAATGTAAAATGTAAAATGCAGGTTCAGGGCATCTTAATTCGATACGCGATGGGATATTGCACGTGTCGTTGTTTGACCAAAAGTTGACAAAAATGCAAAGCCTGTACGCACATTTTATGGCGCGTATTGGAGTGGGCAATAATGGGACATTGTCTTGCCTTGATGTTTTACTGGCTTTTATCGATTCTCGAGGAAGAGCATACGTAAGAATTTTGTTAAAACGGAATATGAGAAACGTGCAGTGAACAATCGCACTGCGATCGGTCGTGTCGCCGTGATGACGGTCAATATCTAAAAGTTCACAAATTACTTGTGAAATGCGATGCAAACAATCAGATTGTACTAGATATCGACGAGTTTCCAGCACACGGGACGTATTGAACTTACAAAGCTGGTGAAAATCAATGCAGACTGATTAATTAGATTAGGTCAGTCCGATCCATTCGTTTTAAAACTGACTGTGAAGAGAAATTAGAATACGTAATTAGAATACGAGAATATGACTTTTAAGAATTAGATATATCGCGAATGCGAGCATTTAGCGAATCCTTAGTGAATGTTTAGCAAAATTGAAAAGATCTGTGAAAGGTGAAAATTTTCGAGGGAAAAATAGCTCAACTGTTTCGGTCCACTAGCGAGATTCCCCTACAATTGACTGTGCGTTTTATTAATGTTGATTATATCCATGTGTTTGAGCCAATGGTTTCCAAACTATTTACCTTTATAATTAATATATCGTTTGTGTCTCTCTCATTTTTAGAGAGAGAAACAAGCGAAAGAACATATGTACACGAGTAAATTTTTTTTAAATTTTAATTCAAGGACATGTTAGATGAATAATTGAGAATTGTATGTTATACTAATTAATATATATCGCGTATATATATTTAAAAGAATTTGAAGGATTCCAGCTACGTTAAAATTATAGAAAGGATTACTTAACTTTTCTTTTCTTAAATTAAATAAAGAGAATATACTAATTATTTTATATATTCTCATGTTTAATATATTATTTTTTTTCTTAAAGAAAATCGATCAATTTATTTCAGTTTGGAAACTCTTGGTAGACGGATTGAGCATAGCCCTAAATTTAGAGCAAATTGCGCTTTTTAACCCTTATTCGTGCTATTACGAATTTGACATTCGAAATGTGATAGAGATATTTGGATACAAAGTTAATTATTAGACATATATCTAACATCGATTTATGCAAGAATATTGAAAAACATTAGATGGCTCGTCGCGTTGTAGTTTTTAAAAATTGATAATAAATTCCATTGTTAGGAAGATAATAATAAATAAGATCAATAAGAAAGACTACACATGAATGAAAATATTAATAGAAAGTTGTGTATTTTTACTTCAGCTCTTTATAAGAAATTTTTGCAAACAATATTTACATTTTTATTTTTATGAAATGTATATGATACGTGAAAAATTAACAGATTATTACAAGAGCAGTAAAATATTTAGAAATGACAAATTAAAAAAGAGAAGGAGATTAAGGAGGTTGGTTGCTCAAATCAATATGATAAGAGTTAATTCAAATATATGGAGGATATTCGTCTGGGATATTCGTATGGGAATCTGTCGTCCATGCCAAAGACAATTGTCTGCATAGTTGTCGAGCAGTTAATTATTGAAGTTATATACTTTTACAAACAGGTGACATAGCAAAAATGTTACGATGAAATGTAACTCTGTAACTCTTGAAAGCATATTAAAAATGATAAGAATTTAATGAAAATAGGTGCACAAATAATTATTTACATATTTAGGAAGGACTTTTACGAAAACTGAAACGATTTGTCTACATAGTTATCAAGAAATTGTAAAAATACGAGTAAAATAGCATATTTTGCCACATTTCAACGTGGATAATAACGTATTTGGGTTTTAATTGTACAACGATTTAAAACCTTAAGAAACAGCTAATTAAATGCATTCCACATATTCATTTGCTAAAACTCGCTTATTTCACGCAACGAAAACACACCTATAGGCTTTCCCCTGCCCCGCAACGTGACTGCAACCAACCTCCTTAAAATAAGCAATAATCTTAGCTGTAATTTGCGCAGCATCAACTTTTTTCTCGTAAAAATGGCATTGCCATCTTGACAGATGAGTGCGAATATGGGTTATTACAGGCATTGCATATATTTGCATATATGCATACATATATGCGTATGTATATATCTCGCTGTTATTTGCTCGGACTAGCGTAAATACACGCGGGTTCGTTCCACACCCGTATAATAGATGTTCGACAAATAATATGTCACATTATGTATGGCATATGCATTTATACATTGCATACACACACACACACGTGTGTGTGTGTGTGTATTAACATGATATATACAACCGAAAAATATTCCTCGCCCCTCGCCCCTTGCCCACCCTCTCTTTTTAGATTGACAAGTAGCTAAGCATCTTGCATTCGTAGATTCGATACCTGATACACGTGTAATATGTATCTGTATAACACACGTGTGTTTTACCCCTTGATACAGTCGGTGTTAGAGTATGTATATATACGTGTGTATGTCTCTTTTGTACATTTTAATGACATTTTAAAGATATGTTCACACACATTTATAAAATATCGGGTATAGTTGATGGCGGATTGCTAGATTGGAACAAATACACAAAGCGAATATTCTGAATCGAGAATTTATAATCATGATATCGAAAAATTCTGCGATATTCTTATATGCCTGAGAAATAAAATTTTTATTTCTTATTATATACATATAGATAAAAAATTAAGTTGCTCATTTTTATTGGAAAAACGAAAACGTGATACGATCGTTATATATGTTTAAACATTTGGTATAGAATGTGGCGGATTTTTCTTCTATTTTACTACAATTGAGAAGGCAACTCTATGATGATTGTGGATAATAACTAATCATTTTTATCGGTTTTTCGAAATATTATGTGTTTCGAAGTATCCCATTCTAAAGAATTTTATTTTTGCGTATGTCACGCTTTTAGCAGATATTTCTCAATAACTCAGTCTTATATACCTACCATGACAGAAAATTGTTCTGGAGCGAGATGACACCGTTTTTATTTACGTACGAACGGCTGCTCTCTTTCACACGTCCATCCTCGTTCTATATTCGGCGCGAGTCTTTGTTCGCGAGTGACTGCGAAACAATTAACTCTTTGTCCTCCCGCGTCTTCGCCCTCGAGCTTTCTTCTTATACCCTTTTTCCCCCCTCTCTCTCTCTCTCTCTCTCTCTCTCGCTTTTTATCTCTCTTGTAAGAGCCGTCGCCAAAGCTCGAACTTTGACTTTAATTAAATTTATTTCATCGCCTTGAGCCGACTCTCGAACTCTATAAGCTTTTCCAACTTTTCCGCGCTCCTCTCTCTCGGCACGCGACTTCATTCCCTATCTTCGGATTTACCTTTTGCTTCTGGGGGAAAGAACAGGGAAGAAGGCTGTTATATCCTTGAGCTTCTGCACATTGTTATTATGGAAATCGGCTTTAAGAGCTCCGCGACAAACTCCGGATGAAATACAGATTGAGAGTACAGATGCGGTTTCTTTAACCAAACTGCTTTTCACGCCGTATCTTGATCGAGACAGCTCATGATAGAAATACCGATCTTGAAAGATTTATAATTCTTGAAAGTCTGTTTGTGAAAGAAACGATATTAATGACATTTCACATTACGCGTTAATAAATTTGAACGGGCGTGAAAAGCTGACGTAAAAAGTGGGTTTAACTTTCGGTCCTCTATTTCTGTATTTGGGAAACCAAGTAAAAAATTAAAAAAGAGTATTATCAGTTATCATCTATATTTAAATTTTATTTAAATCTTATAACTGCGCGATTGTGTCGTCTGTGATCTAAAACAAACACATATGGAATTAGTATACAACATTCCCTCCTAAAACGATTCGTTACGGATCAGTTCCACGTGATTCTCCACTTTCGTCAGTAGCTGCAATGTTAAAGAGAATTTTTTTATGCTTTTACTCTTGTGACGAAGTTTACATCGAAACAACCATGTGAATACGTTTGAATTGTTACACATTTGCAGCTCACAAAATTAATCACAACTCAAGATATTGACGTGTCTTTATCTTTTCGATAAAATTAATATTTATTTTTTAAGCTATTTAGCTTAAGAGCTTCGATTATTTGTATTGTATTTTCTTGATTTGTTATCGCACAAGGTAAACTTTCTGACAAAATTGATTTCAACAGCAATTTGTATGTGAAATTAATCAAAATATTTTTCCTAACTTGTATAATTAAAAAAACAATTAATATTAATCCTTCGCAGAACAAGTGGGGCTTTCAAGACCCACTCGATATTTCCATTTTGAATTTTACGGAGACTTTACGGACTCATAAAAAAAACCAAACCTAAACAAGAATCAGGCATATTTAACGGTACAAAAAGATTCTTAAAACTTTTGAAAGTATACTTGAATTTTTTCAGATTTTTTATGGCACCATTACAGCTTGAAAATCTTAACTGGCCTAAAAGACCCACTCGTTCGACGAAAGCAGCAGAATTACACATGTTCTGCGAAGGGTTAATATTTCGGAGAACGGGATAATATTGATTGCGATATTTATAATTTAGCCTAAATAAAAGGATTGATTCTTTCTTGAATTTAAGTATAGGATTTCAATGTACATCCGCGCGGAGCTCGCCACATTGGAATATGAAATCTTGATTACGTCATTAAGGTTATTAGTCGTCATGTTTACAATTCCTTTCACAATCGGATTGTTGGTAGGTTAGATATATGGCTCGGTCGATTTCGATAATTTGCGATAACTTACGTTTCCCTTTCCTTTCTGTGAAACAGCAGTGATGATGTCGACGATAATTGCCGGAAATCACGGTACTCGTATATTACCACAGGAATTTCCGCGCAGAGTTTCATAATGGCTCGCGAATTATGTTTTAGATTTTAGATCTAGATGTGTACGGTAGATTACTGATCCTTTGCAAAGGATCATCGATCGATGTACGTTTCATGCTGATTCAGTTTACATAAGTGTTTTCCGGGATTACGGAGTAAACGTTTAAATCAAGAGTTACGTCGTATTTCTCGCGGCCATGAATTTTGGGCGTCATATAAATTTATGTATTTCTGGCCGCGCATATTCCTACCGCGGATGGCAGGACTGCGCGAATTACGTATGGGTTTATGAATCTCAAACTGCGCATAGGGCCTCGAGGGTTTCCGGCGAATCCATGAATCCATGAATTTCCGAACTAGGGCTCTGCCTGTCTGCCAATGTCCTCCCTTGAGAGAATGCGACCAACTTATAGTATTGACGAACAAATCTCTCTCTCTCTCTCTCTCTTTCTTTCTTTCTACATATCTATATCTCTATCTATCTATCTATCTCTACCTACCTATCTATCTCTACTTTTACTCTACTATCTATGACTGATTTTTTTGACGAAGGTAATTCGTATCGCGCGAAATGGGTCGGAGGTGCAAAATGGATGCGCTTTATTCTTGTAATGATTTTTTTCGCTCTTATTTGATTCGATAATAGAGTAGGGCTCGAGTGATATATGATATATCACGCATACATGAGTCCTCGGATATACATGAGACGTTACACACGATACAGTCGACGATATTAGATCGTGAGGGACGATTGATTCGTGAGGGCTTCCAGTTGAAATCGAATTTTGCCTCGGCGAAAAAGTCTCGATAAAAATGGTATTTACAATTTATCTCAGACGTATTTTTTTTATGTATAAAATCAGAAAAAAAATATTCTTGTTTACGGAACTTTAAATAAAATATCTTATATATTGTAATTGTTGAAAAAATGTATTACTTATTTTATAATAATACTCAATTTTTTTAAATTAAAATACCATTATGAAATTTTATTCCACTCATTATATTTTTATAACAAAAAGTTCAATTACGAAACGTGATTTGATAATTAGCAAGAATAATCCGCAATTGAAGGTACGATGAATTGCTTAAGGTTTAAGTTAACTGAACCAGTTGAATGTTTCAACGTTCTTTATCTGGCACAAGAATGAAGTCCTTCATGCTAGGGTCGGCATGTTAATCCGGCTTGAAAACGCTGGATCTCCATACGAATCGTCGTCTCTCTCTTGGCATCCTGGCATGCTTTCGCTTTTCGATTCGCCAATTCGCGCATTAACCATGCGTATGTCGTTCTCTGTCACTCGCTTTTTCTACTTAGACTTTTTATGCATCTACATCTATTGTATTTCGCACGAATGCGTTTGCATGTTATACGCGTCACGGCACACAGCTCGAGTATTTGCATTAAACGTTGCTCTATTTTTCTCTCGTCGGACAGTGTTATTATCATTCCAGCAAGTATTTTGAAGACACTTTGGCTGCATTCCGATATTCTTACTGCCAGTACTGAACATCTATAGTAAGTAACGTACACTATAGATTTTCAGTATAGATTCACTGGCAGTGAATCTATCGGAATGCAGCCATTCTCTTCCAAATTAGAGCCGCTAGATTTGAATCAATTTGTTTAGATAAGTATTAGTACGTAGATAAATGTTAGTTGTTGTACTAAAAGTAAATTAATGTAAATGTAGATTTTTCACGTAATGGGGAAATTAAAAAAAAAATAAATTTTGATATATTCCTTAAACTCTCTCTCAACTGTTTTAGGAATGTTGAATATATCCATTCTCAGTCCTATTACTCGAGCGCGGTGACATGACTTCTCTTCATATACATGTGTTGCGCATGTGGATTATACACATTGTATATGTGTTGAATATATATGAGTTCCCAAATGATTTCGTTTTCGGAAGATTTTGAATCGAGGAAGTGCGAAATATTCTCATTTTGAGCGCGATTTCAGAGAATCGATACGCTATTCGTAAGCGGTCATTGATTCTTATACGGTAAAAACACATGCAAAGGAAAATGTTTCGTTAGTGGTCAGACGCGCGACTGCGACTGTTTCTATTGCGCAAATTCTCAATCGGTATTTTAAAAAATAATGTCTTTTCATATTTCTCTAGCGGTTTTAGCGCTTTCTTCCGTATTAATCCGTACCATCGAACGAACGGACTCACTACGTTTGATGTAGCCCGCGAGAACCGCGCTTTTAAATTTAATTTGTTTAACGTTAAGCTCGTAACGTGTTTATACATATGGAACGCTAGCAATAAGAGAAAGTTAAAAGAATTAATTTATCTAACGAGAACGTTTTATATTCCGAAATGAATGTCTGTAAAAGTTTCGCAATAATATGAGAAGAGAATTATAAGCTATTTTCCATTAGTCCTATTAAAATGAAGTAAATGAAGTAATGTTCAGTATTTTTTCGCGAAACTCGTCAACTTTTCCTTAGTCGAAAAAAAAAACAAGATCGAAGTTACTTTTAACTTTACACTTTATACTGTCGTGACGCGCATTTCGTCATTTTTTCTTTTTTTTAATTTCTTTTAATTTATATACACATTAAAGCATAGTTTTTATCACAAATTGAATGAAGCACTCTATATCACAATCTGTTCTTCTTGAACGCGTATCTTAATAAAAAGATGACGTATAGATGTCGATAGTTAAATACTTGCTTCGCTATATCGAATTGCATGGCATGCGTTTACACTTCTTACCGTCTTGCATACCTTCTTCATATCTTCTTCATACCTTCGCTTATCTAATCTTCGGAAAATCTTAGTACAAGATTTTAGTACAAGGATACATGTGTGTCTGTTGTCTCGACATAAGATATCTATTGACATACTGACAATAAATGCAGCTTTTGTCAAACACAGTTTTGTACATATCTTTAGAATTCTGAAGGTGTGATTCCATTCTTTTCCATAGATAAACGAAGGTAGATTATACTTCAACATGTTAGGAAAATTAAGTCGGTGCATCGATAAAAGTCGCACGAACGAAGACAAACTTTGTCACAGCATGAACACGTTTGCTCTAATGTTTGACTTTTCCGTTAAGTCTTTCTCTGTCTGTTTCTCTTTTCCATGATTCGTTTCTCGTCTTCCTTTGGAATGGTTATTTCTGTCATATCCAATCCGATACACAATCTGTTTATGTATATCTTGACCCTCAGCATTCTTGAGCTCGTCGATCGCCATGTGCGTGTTGTTTATAAATGTGTTCTACTCATTAAATTATTTTTGTTTTATTTAAAAATTTTTATTACTATAATATAACGTATTTGCTAAGTATGAGCAAATACCCGTTCTAATTCTGCACATGTTAAAAACATAAATAATTGTTTATTTATGTAGTAACATTAAGAATAAATATTACGGTTGATAATTGAGTTAAATTAATTAACGAATACAAATTATAATCGTACTTGTGAGGGCTAGAATTTGTAAGGAACAAAAATATCTAATTGGAAACTGTGAACGATGATGTTTGAACGATAAAATTTTCTTTACATTTTGCGCGCACGACGTCAGTTTCTTCTTTACGCGACAGGAGATTTATATTCCCTTTTGTAAACTCAAAGGTTATGACGTGTAAGAACGCAAGGTATAAAATTGATTTGCAAAAGATGCAAAAAAGAGATCGCAATTACATCGATACGAAAATATTTCGTGCGATCGATAATATAAAAAGTGAAATGATACAAAAATCCGTGATTACTCGTTGGTGCGACGTCGATTGCTTCAGACAAACGTTCGACGAATTTAATTAACATTTTTTTCCATGCGCACGAAACGAATAACACACAGATTATAACAGCGGTACTTGATTGCATTTTTGTTTCGCGATCAATAAGCATTCATGGAGAGAGAAAATATTCGCTCATTCTGTCTTTCTTTTTTTTCGTCTAAGAAAGCGGACAAGCTGGTTGCTGGTTTCAGATTAACATTCGGCGTCTGAAGCGAACTTGTGGTGTGCGTGTATGCGCGCGCTCGCTCCTGTCGCATTAAGAAGAGACAATGTTTTTTTCAAATTCAAGCGTTTGACGTCAGCTATAATATGTTGTGGAGCACATTTAAAATCGAGAAATGTTCTCAAAACCATCTCGAGGTATGCATTGAAAAACGGATTTAAATAAACACTCGAAGATCCCGAGTGGACCCATCTAATCCAGCCTCTTATATTCTCCTAGTTCATATCCTCGTTTCAAAATTGTTCCGTTTTTTACAACGTTTTTTCTCTTTCTCTATATCTCGTTTTTTATCTTTTCTTTTCTTCTCTTGTTCCTATCTCTGATAAATCTTTGATACTATTTTTGTTCTGCTCTCTCTTTCTCTCTCTCTCTCTATCTATCTTTCCTTTGTTTTCATTTTCCTAATGTCGATTTATTGAAACGCTCTGCGTACTCCAGGTCGAAGCATCATCACGAAGAAGGGCGATGGTTCTCAAGTGAAGGAATCTACTGACAGCAGCACAACGATCGAAGACGATGATGTTAAAGGTAGGAGATTCCCGTCCTTTTTATGTCTCTTTTTCTCTCTTTTCCTTTCTTTTCTTATGATATTAGACAACATACCAAGTTTTTTAACAGGAACATAAGTCGACTTTCGAATCGAGATTACAAGCACGAGGTAAATAGAATCGGATGAGCCGACTTTTGTATCGTATAAATATTCGAAATCTTTTCACACGGATATTTAGTGATTTTCATACGCAGAACACGGGAATAGTTTCTCATCTGTGATATTGCTAACGACATTTCGGTGAGAAATCACTCGCGCAATTTCAGTTGCCGTAACGAGCACTTGTTTAAAGCCAGTCGGCGTCTAGTTGTTAAAGCACGTCGCCGTTGTACTCGAAAGCCCTGGATCCTGGTTTGAATTATGATAGCGATTCCGTCGCCGCCGCGCCGCGGTATTGTCGTCACGCGAGCAGAATAATCGCGGTGATAGTTCCGATAACAATGGCCCGATACACAAGTTCTTAGCTCCAGGTAACGATTCGCGACGTATATATCTCTTTACCGCATACTCTCGTTATGGGGATTTGATGAGAAACTTAAGTACAGTCGGAGAAACTGCAGCTTAAGGTATCCGCGGCTTATCGCATAATACCACTTTAATAATTATAAAGGTCAACATTGCTCTTAAATTCAATGATATATAGCTACATGATAAACATCTCAATTCTATCTGTTGAGCTCTGTTGTGCTCGAAAATCAAGCTGAGTTTTGTTAAGATTTTATACATTTTATTTATATTATTTATATTTAATTCAAATGGTACTATCTTTTGAAATTTAATTATAGAAACAAAATTTAATTGCATTTCATCAGATAGTAATAATAATATAATTACCGATAATTACTAAGAATGCGTATACGACTGTCTGAAAACTTATTCGAATTAAAGCATTGGTACGAAACGTAAGAGATCATGTTGCATTAGACCTCTCACGCGCCGTGATATTATATTTAGGATATTATATACATATAATATAAAGGATCTAACTGATTCGACCCAACTGATGTCCATTTCTACCAATGCGGATTAACTTTAACCTCGGTTTAAAGTTCACTTTTTATCTTTTTCTAAATTCCTGAAATTAGAAAAGGATAAGAAGTAAGTTAAACCGAGATTAAAAAGGTAATCGGCATTGGTATAAATGGACATTAATCGATCATTTTTCCGATCTTCTTTGTTTGATGTAACGTCACGCATTAACATGACGTTTACCGCAATCTATATTGCGGGAGATTAATTTACGCATGAATGTTCTTATTGCGCATAAACGTAAAAAGCGCGCACGCGTATTGATCCGTCATTAGAGGTACTTGTCTCGTTCTCACGTGCAAGCACGTGTAAGTCGATCGTTGAACGATAGCTCGAATACCTAGTTAACTATCTACTCGTTGCTTATCCTTTGGTCCTGCCACCCCCTTCTCACCTTGCGTACACCTGTGCTTCGATTATTGATACACTCACAGCTATACCGCAAAAATTCATGGATGGGAACGTCGATCGCGAAGAATTTCGTTTAAACTTATTTTTATTTAAAGCAAAAATTGACACAATTAAATTATGAGAAGTGATTATAAAGCAGATGCTTGATATATCATACTTGATTATATGAAAGCAAACATTCGAAAAAATTTGATTATTTTATTCTAACATTTTTGCGTCGGATTTGCATTGTGTGACTGTTTTTTTTTCCGAATCGATAATTAAATTTTATTAACATATCTGTAATATCAAGTCTGTGTTTTGATTTTTTTATCATATATTTTATAGTTTATGGTGTACTCTCGGTCACAAAACCTCAAGTTTGTCTCTCCCTCCCGGTTCGTAGAAAAATCGATCTTGCCTTGATCTTTCTCTCTGCCTCTGTAGATACTTTTGACTATACACTTGTCGATCGATCTCTTTCGTGTTTTACTTGTCTTTCGTCTGTCCGAGTTCGATCGCACGTGTACATTCTTCAAAGTTCACCGAAGATACCTATATACACAAGCGAAAAGCAAGACAGTCGATATATATATATATAGGTATTCAAAATTTGATTTAGGCTATTTTCCTACAAAAATGACAGTCGCGCGAGCGCATACACACACATACACAGAAACTCTTATTTAAATTATATTTTAATAGTATTAGAGTACGTTAATAGTTTCGTAAAGCTTTATCGATTATGTCGATTACATTACTGTATTGCTTTTCCAGAACTTATAAAAATATCATACTAACACGAGATACGATTGATACTTGTCAGTAATATCTACGCTTGAAGTTTATAATATAAATAATTGTGTCTTGTGTAGTGAACATTAGCGCAAAGTACACACATATTTAGAATTATTTATTTAAACGTGTATTACATGCCCTCGCCTCTCATCATCGATCCAATATAGGAGTCTCTTTCTCGTTTCGTACATTAGCATATTCGAATCTGTCTTCTCGTGAGAACGGTCCTTCAAGTTTCTGTCTAACTCTGGCAGTCGATGTCACTCGCAATTTCTCTATCATATATATTGTATGCGATGCCCTCTCTGTTCTGACATACTATTCTGAAACTGTTTCTGATACACACATGCGCAAAGCAATGCATCTCAGAGCTATCTTCTTTCACTTTGCGAATATAATTCGCGATACGTAATTAAAAGGTGTGTAATCGATGATTGTCGAAATATTATGCTTTACAATGTATGTGCCGTTATATACCGTTGCACGTTCGCGAGCAACTCGTTATGTATCATACAACAGGTCATTAAAATGGAAGAAAGTATTGAAATTGCTTTTGACGAGCGGACTCTCGCAGGTATATGTACGCGACTTGCGCGACTTTTAATACGTTTCGGACTTGTCTCCTTTGTAATTATACCTGTAAACTTGAATTTGCATTATTTTATTCATCGAAAACTTTGAGACGCACCTTTTTTTATTTCAAAACAATACTTACTCAACCGCGTGAATATCGATCGGCTCTCGCCGGTTCTTTTGTTCCGCGTATTCGAAGAAATTTGAGAGACTCCTCTTGTTCCTACATTTTCTGGCAAAGTAGAATTTCCCCCGATAGAGATTTTGATAAAATCGTACTTTCGAGATACGACATTTACGTTTCCGTTACATTGCATTGGCATATAACGAGCGGTAAATAACTAAATTTAATTATATTTAATTAAAGAACGGACTATAATAAATTTTGACTGACGCAAATAAAATCAATTTAAACTTATTGTACTTTTTAACTTGAAAATTTTACATTTCAAAAATATATATTCCGCGGATTACATATTTTATATGTATATGTACAATAGTTTCCGGTTTAGCTATGGCTTTAAAACAAAATAAGATGAATGAATGATAGTCCATTATTACTATTAGATTACTAGATTATAATTGTAACAATATTTTTTGATGATCAAATGAATGGATTTGGATTTGCATTTTGCCGCATATAGGCCGAGAAAGTACAATCCAAATTATCTTTACATGAAAAAATCCGCGTGTAAATCCTCCTCTCCTACCTCACACAGCCGCAGCATATAATTTGCCGGATATCCGAGAGAACAATAATATTGTTCGTGCTTTCGAAATTTCAAACATTTTCTACACGAAACGAGAAAACTCATCCCTCGTCTCTCGTCCATCAGGATCACACAAATGCATATTTCTCTTATACTTATATAATAATTGGCGTGTTATTACATACATTAATGTTTATGGAGAGATAAAAGAAATTAATTGAGATGACGCATTTACTTTCGGACTCTCCTTTATATTCCTGTGCGAAGATACTGGTTTCAACGTTCAATTTTCAAAATTTCGCGCGCTCGATACTTGTATTATCTAGCTCTAGCAAATGCAACTTTGGATACACTTTGCATATACAAATTCGCGTGACCCTACCCATTTTATGCGTAGTTGATAGCGCTGAAATAAATTTGCTAAAATAAATTAAAACGAAAGTGAATCGATGCCATCTGTTTTCCATGCTTTCGTTCAAACACACATACACACGTTCACACAAATCAAATGGCTTCGTATTCGTGTCTGGCTTCCATAAATAGAGACAACGTAAAGACAAAGCACGAAATTTATACATTCAATAGTTGCGTAAGAAGTGACAATGTTTTGACTATTGTTTTGTGCCCCAGTAGCCGATGCTCACAAATCCATAACACACGTAGACGAATGACGTGCGCACGCGTATTGTGACAGCAAATAAAAGAATGCACCGTACATTACATAACATATGTAATTAGATTACAAACACCATAGACATAGACCGAGCGCAATTCTCTTTTCGAGACACATGCTCATCATATCATTCGATCGCGAAAGTGTGATCATTGTGATTGCATCCGTTTAATGTACACGCACGGATTACCGGACGTACTGACGCTTAGCGGCCAGCTGGGAAAAAAAAAATTGAAGAACGCTCACACACACACACACACACGCGCGTAATATATTTGCGCAAAATAATTTTTACAAAGTCGAGCAGACGAACGAATTTAGCACGCGTAATCGCGCTTTAATGCAAACACCTGTGTGTGTATATATATAACTCATATACACGCGGAACCATTAATCAACTCAACAATTTAATTATTCAACAGCTCAAACATGGCGTATATCGTCTGGTAATCTTGTTTGTTTTTCCACTTGAATTAAAACCGGTCCATATTTCGAGGATCTGTGTAACAAGGGTGACGAATTGACAATAAAAGAATTTAAAGAATCAGCTAAACTCATCTCGGCTTTTTCATTTAAACAATTATTATATTGTATATTCCAAGAGAAAGAATTACTACATACTATTCATGGATGATGTAAATTGTATTAAAAATTGTACAAAAATTGTCTGTGTTTATTCCATATCTAAGCATTTAAAGATTTAAACAGCTCAATATACTGAACCTAATACATTATTCCAAGAAAAAGAAAAAGAAAAAGAATAAGAATAAGGAAAAGAAAAAGAGAAGGCGGAAGTTGCTCTAGTTTATGGCAGATCCTGGTTCTTCGCATTTACACACGTCGCGTCGGGCCACAAAAGCCTGATTTCACTGATTTCGTGTCACTCACGCATTGACCTCGCGCTTTTGTTACGTCGCGCATTATTCTTTTCTCGCCTACACCTTCTCTTCGGGAATAATTCACTGGCGATGTACACGTGTGCAACATGAAAAACAATTTGTTTGTAAGTATTTGCCGCCAAGTTAAGTATCTACCACTATCTGCAACCACCATTGTCATAAGTTTCCCTGTTGACGTATAATGCATCTTTTTTTAGCGATTACCGCACAGGCGATCTTTAATGATTTTTAATAAAGTAAGACAAACAGGCTCGATTAAAATTAGACAACGTTTTCTCCCGGTACGATTTAGTACAAAGAGATAATTGACGATTGTGCAATTCGGTAGATGTATTGTAAATTTTAACGCGTTTCTCTGCCTCACTCGTATATTTTCTGATCGTACATATTGTACATGTAGTACCTACATTGAAGAAAATGGATTCGTAGAACATAGTCCAAGTAGCGATTAGGGCTGTTACTTTTGGCAACTTGGAATCTTCGAAGTTTAAGGTGTCTTTGAAGTTGCGGAGCTTCGAAGTTCCAAGTTAACTTCGAAGCTTCGCAGTGTCAAAGTTTCAAAAATATATATTTGTGTGAATGGCGAATTCATTTAGAGAACGTTAAAAATATTGTAAAAAGAATTAATATATATATATGCTCATATATATATATAATAATTTTCATGTTATAATAATACTTGAAAATTATTATTTAGAAATAATTACACATTTTTGAGCATATATATTAATTAATTCTTTTTACTTACAATATTTTTAGCGTTCTCTGAATGAATTCGCACAAATTTATTTACACAAATATATTTTTCGAAACTTGGAAACTTGGAAGCTTCAAATTCTTTGGAAGTTTCAAAGTTCCAATATCGAAACCTTCGAAGCAAATTACTAGCCTTAGTAGCGATAGCTGCGACAAATTAATCTTGAACGGCTAAGTCTGTTTATCACCAAGTTTCCTTGGCATTAATATTATTAACTTATTCAAGTCTTATTCAAATTTTGTCACGTAAAACACTCGGACGAGCATAATCGCAGGGAAACAAAGAGATAATTCGGGAGAAATAGCCTTCCAAGATTAATATTATAAGTAGTAATATAGTAATATTTCAGCGTGTGTGTTAAGCCTCGATAAACGAACGAATTATAAGCACACAATTAATGGTTAAAGATAGTTTTATTATAACTATTAACATATAATGTAAACGCTAATTTTATGTACGTATAGAGGATTTGTTTACGATTTAGACGAGCTGAAAGGGTTATCATTTCTTATAACGTAAGTCTATTATGCGCGGTTACGGCGTGGCGTGTTGTCATTCGGTATTATCACGTACTATACTTTTTTTATATCAATCTCGATGTTTATCTATTTTCACTTCTATTATCTTATTCATTTTCGATCATGTTGATTTTTCAACAGCCAGTGACTTCGAATCGCTCCGACTCGCGGACTCACACTGCTTTTGCTTGCATTTTTTTTTCCAGTACATTTGCCCTTTGTCTCTTAAAGCCGCAATTAGCACAGAAAAACTTAACTTACTCGCTTTTATATGTTTCTTCGTCATTCACAATTAAGCTTTGATCACCAAAACGCTCGTTTTCGGCTCGTTCCTCAAACTGTCTGTGAATAACTATCGATTGCAATTGTGAGTTTGTGAATATCGAGTCGGTAACGACCGGTTTCACTCAGGGTGGCGACTTCTCTCGACTTGTCTGCATACATTACATATAAAATTGATATTTGTCTTTCTTTTTCTTTGCGTTTTTTATATTTCTAGTGAACTTTTTGACATTGATCATGAACTTCTACGTGACGAATATATTAGCAGCGCAAAAGAAAAAATTTAATTATGAAAATTTTTAAGCTTTTTAGGCGACATATATCACGATCATTACTTTCTCACGCTTAGATCTCATCTGGCATATTTGTGTTTCCTTATGCTCGCGCACACACACACACACACACACACACACCTCCTCGGTGTTGTATATTTTATATTTCTCTTTTTTTTGCTGTGCCACGCGTTTTGCGGACTATGTATTGCAACTTTTTAATTGACTGGCTCTGATTTCGTCTCTTGGTTTTATCGTGTGAACCAGAGCGATAGGACAAGGATGTGACGAAAGAACTATTTGTCGTTAGTAACAAGAAAGCTAAATGAATTTTATTGTTTGGATGTCGCGCAATTGTAAAAAGGAAAAAATAGTTGCTTAGGCGAAACCGGTGGCAAATAATGGAGCAAACATGCTCGAAAATCCGTTCGATTTTTGCTCTATGTATATAACTTTTCTCTGTATGACCCCTCCACGTGCACCGTGTACGTTAAAGGAACACGATCGTACTACGATCATGTTCTTAAACGATCTCTTCACCTTCGAATTTCTTGCATCGTAACACGTACACCTTACACACTTGGGTTATTATTACTACAGCAAATTTGAAATCACACGTATGTATGCGCACACACACATACGCACGCACGCACGCATACAACAAACACATAACAAACAAACAGACACACAACACCGCTCTCTGTCGTCGTCACAAATCTTGACTCTCGATGTTTAGCCTAGTGTTATGGATTTATGAACATCAGCCTATTGTACTTCCGTCTCCCTTTTTCTCGCTCTAGCGCTTGCCTCACTCTTTCTCTCCCTTCCTTTTGTCACTCGCTTTGTCCGCTTGATCAGTCGATTGAATTCCACCATTCACCATTCACATTTCTGACCCTTCATCCATGCAACAGCCGACTGGAAATTGATTCCATTGCACTCACTTTCTTCTCTTGGTTGTTTCTTTTTTGTATGTCAATCCGATTTCTCGCATGTTTCCCGCCTATCGCACGCTTGCTCGCCATCGTACGGCTTTTTGCAAAGTCTCGAACCGAGTGTCGAGGAGATTTCCTGACACGAGGAAAAGAAAGAGAGGAATTATAATTTAACGGCACGAGGTAGCTATAGACAATTTCTTTTATTTTTTCTTTTTTGACAACTTATTTTCAATCAAAAATAAATGCCAAGTTTCATATACGATTCCATCAATTTCAAGTTGTAATTTTCACATTTTACATTTTTACAGATTAAATAGTTTGACATATATGAATTTCATGTTTGTTTTTTATGTTGGGTTGCGTTAAAGTAGTCGCATTAAATGCAGATAGATTATTACTTTCGAGGAATTGCAGAGAAATATAAAATCTGATTTATATAGCATTCGAGAGAATAACAATTATTTTTATAATATTATTATACTTCCAAGCTTAAAAATTGAAATCACTAATGATCTAATTGTAAGAAGAATTCAAGAATCTCTCTCTCTCTGAATAATTGAAAACACAAAATAACGTATACGTATTTCAAAAATTTGATATACTAATGACAAGAAAATCTTGTTGCCATAAATTAAATGCAATTGTTAAAACTTTTAATCTTTTAGTTTATATAGTACTATTAATATTTCAAGTATGTTAAAACCGTACGATTGGCTTGATCTGCACGCATCATAATTTCTTTTTTTTTTTTTTTTACTTTATTATCCTACTACTCGAGATACGATCGATACGTGTTTTCATCAACGTATGCACGTTCTTACTGTAAGGTGCACTTTCCAGCACTGTCCCGGTTATCAATCGATGGTATCAATCCAATATTTTTTGTCAGATAACCGTTCTTTTTTATATACTATAGTTCCGATGGTAACGGCACCGCACGTCTTCGTAGTTCCCATAAATGAAAAGAAAAAAGAAAAAAAAAATAGAATATCTAATTGTAAGTCGCAATACGATCGTTACATTTTCGTCAGTCACAAACGATACTTTACATTTCGTTGCGTCTCACTCTACTTACGTCACACTTGTTACTACAATATATTAAGTGTTATCGCAGCTTAGTGGCCGTGGTTCTCTATGCAAAAGAAATCGATTGCCATCAATTTGCGCGATTAATACTCGCTGCAAAGTAATGACCACCTGTGCTTTACACGAGGGAATTTTTCTTGTCGTACGATAATTTTTCGCAAATTGTTAAGTACGCAAATAATTATATAGGTAATGAAAGCATGACTATCATAACTCTCTCACTACTACTTATGAAAAATTGCTAAAGTTTTTTGTATTAAAAAAAAACCGCGAAGAGTGTAACGATATATTTTATACTTTTATACGGACGTTTTATTGAGATTTAAAATCGGCGCTGGGAATATCTACATGGTCATGGAAATTTTGTACGAAGGTATAAAAGTATATTATTGGAAGTGTTTGGTAAACTCTCGAGTAAGAATCTCTTTGGTATCATCCTGTGGCGATTCTCTATTGAGAGCCTTGCTTTTTCGATCTTTTATCAAAGAAAATCAATATTTATATGGCGATTTTATAATCGACAATACAAGATTTATTTTTGATATCATTCTACAACGAATGTTTATCTTATAATATATATAAATAGAGTTATTGTGCGATATTTAACATTTCTTAATTGTCGTTTTATATATATAGATTGTATATATGTATATATGTATACATATAAAATGACATAATGAAAAATGAATATCAATATCGTGGAACTCGGCCATTTGCTGCTACATAAAAATCCAAGTTTAATTAGTACAATTATCAAAGAAGACCCTCGTTTGCCATAAGGCGAATACACCGCGGAAAAATGAAGCAAATCTCTGCATATCGCTCCTAAATCTATGATATATAGATATCTAGACTATTATCTATCACTGTCTGCATATCTTATATTTATTTATATGGTGATGATTGATTGATTTAATTTATTTCCTCGTTACTTTGATCGCCGAATATTTTTATTAATATAATTTATTAATATTGGTTATTAAATATATTCTTTCTTTCTCTCTTAGCATTCTCGATCAGAAAAATTTATTTTCAAGTGTGGTATGCTAATTGAAAAAGAAGTGGTTTACTTCTGTGATGTTAATAATAAAATTTTTCTAACAATTTGTTTTTGGGCTTCACTTTTCTGCAATGTATTCTTTTCGTTCAACGTATTTCTTTTGATGAGGAAGCGATATTGTCGATTTATGTATATCAGTATTTAGATAAATCGTGGAAAATAAGCCTAGCTTTTCACTATGCGACGTGACTTTATCGATATTCCATATAAATATCTTAAGCGTTATGTAATGATATATACTTTTTGTATATTCGTATATCGTATACGTGATGTATGTGTGTATGTTGTACAGAGGATAAGAAGGGCGGTGTCGACCGGAGCAGCACGGTCATTGCCAAAGAACCCGAAGGTAAACCCAACTCTCGAGACTGAGAAACGTTTTGATGTTTCAACTTTTTTTATGTATCACAACATATATATGTATATATATATATTTTTTTTTTATTGTGCGTTACTTTGTAAACGTCGCGCGATTGTATTGGCCTCTCCCATCCGAACTTTCAACGTTTAATTAAACAGAAAATATTCTGATTAAACTTAATTGTTATGCACTGACGTGAAGGAAAGGCTAGATATATGAGCCACTTGACGAAAATCTGAAAATGTGCGATTACATAATTGTAAAAGACACGTAATTCACTAATGCACCAATCTATATATAACATTATAATTTTTATCTTGTTTGTCTCATAATATTCTTGTCTATATAATGTTTATGAATTTTTTCGTGTTTTTATCGGGACAATCGCAATCGGTATATTATCACGCATCGAGGACTTTTTTTCTAGATAAAATTCGTATTCCCGTGATATATTTCGTGCATTATCAAACCCATACGGCACTTTGTCCAAGCGAACATGTGGAAAGATAATCCTACGTTGTCGCAGTTGTGAGTTGACGTGTTTCAGAATAATAACCGATAAAGTCCAAAGTACGCGAAACGAAAATTATCTTTTGCAGAGAGATGGGCTGTTCTTGTTTTACGTGAATTATTTTTTTATACAAAATATTAAGGAATACTTTTAATCTGACTTAAAGCTATTTAACCGTTGTTGCGGCAATTAGTGTTAAGAACTACCTGCCGACAACTAATGATTACGGCGATATCGTGCGGTTATGCAGCTTGCAATATCATGACGTCGCAACAAGCAAAATTTGGACATAGCGATTTGTGTTCTGCGTGGTATTATACATTGTGTGCAAATAAACATAAAATCAGTTCTTTATTACATTAGTAATTTCAGCTGAAATTATTTATTAAATAATGAAACTAAATTACTCATTGAGGAAGTTGATTATTTGTAACATGTTAATATTATATTTGAAACGAATGTTCTGTGCACGATGTGTGTAACAGAATTTTTAATTTATTTTAATATAAAATCTATATACATTATTCTTTAAAATCAAAAAGGTGATTTATAATAAATATGCCATTTGCCGTGTGTATATTTATATCGAGCTTGCTGCAGATAAAACTTATTGTTAGATATATACATGACAATTTACATGATCGCTTGCTTGAATTCTGACAAAGATCACGCGTCAGTGATTAACGCGATTATATACCGAAGATCTCACAGCGGCTTAAGGAGGTATAACTATCAGGTCAAATCCAACTTATTGATTTGAAATTTTTGTGTAGTCTTGGAATGTGTATAATCTTACCGTGTGTGAAATTGCAAAACGATTTGCCGTCGCGTTTCTGAGATATTCGCTTTAAAAGTTACAGAAATTGTATATATGTACATACCTATTATAGATATATTTCCTATGTAAATATCATATATTATGTGTTTTTGTTCCTATGCGGTAAAAATGAGTGAAATTTTTATGTTACACTTCTGTGACATCGAGAATTGCCATCGCGGTTTTTAAATTTATTTTCAATTTTTAAATGATTTATTTAAGCAATATCAAGTATAAAAATGGGACAAAATTGCGATTTTACTGCTTTTAATTGCTTTTTCTGTCCCAACGATAACATGATAACATGTTGTTTATGAATCATTTCTGAGACTACCTTTACGCTATTTAATCATGAAAACAAAATTATATCATATATATATATAAACAGTCGTACCTCCTTAAATCGAATGGATCTCTCGCGATTTTTCGATGCGCGCAATATCGTATAAAGAGGACCCTTTTGATAAAGAGGAATTTATGAAAGGTCGTTAATCGTTATTTCTTCGCGTCCGTAAAAACGATCAGTTTCAGTTTAAGAAATCGACCACAATGCATGTAACGCATTTATCTTAATCCGATATCTATAATTACCCGCGAGATATTGGCGGAGGAAGGATGATCCGCAAGTATCATCATGGTTGGGAGAGGGCCGATTTCACGAGAGGCTTCGTGTCCAGTTTCATGCCCGAGCTTTTGCACCCTTTCTGTTGCCGCTTCTGCGAAATTGTATTGGCGCGGATTTACCGTCTCCTTTCGTCTCGTCGACTAACATTCCGGATAACTCCGGATAATTCTCTTTCTTCCTATCATTCTTTCTTTTTCCTCTTATGTACATGGGTTCCCTTCTAATCGATTTAAAATTAATACCCCGTAGTCCAAACTGAGGATCCTCCTGAGCCCTCTTTTGATATGCTTCACGGCAGCGAAACTGCATATCATATAGCTAATGCGAGTGCAGCTAGAGATTATGTCTGGTGGTGAATCATTGTGATTGACATTAATCAAACTGATCGTCGAATCCCACGAATTGCATTGTGTCGAAACGACATATCCTTTGAATCACTGTATTTAGACGTCTGTGCTTAATTGGACCGTGACGCCGATGACGCGGCTATTAATTTACTCCATTACCCCGTTACTAATACGACTACTAATTCTCCTCATTTCTACTTACTATAATAATTACATCATCTCGTATGATTAATGTATTGACTAATATATAGAAACGTGAAAGTGATTATGCTCACGTAAAAACATAATAATTTTTCAAATTGATATTTTACATATATGTATACGAAATGATGTAAATATCGTAAAACTTAAAAAAGGAAGGATTTTTGATTTTGTACGGAGAAATAAAATAAAAAACGTAACATTTTTAGCTTTAATTATTCTTACATCTATGTGATTATACAGATCACGCATACTTGAATTTGGGTTGGTTTTTTTTTTTTCTTAAGAATCTTATCTACGATCAAAGCGAGTAATCAAGTTGCGTCGTTGATATTTATCATTTCGCAATTGTGGAATTAAATTAAGGTAACTAACTGAAATAAAAGCTAGTGATGATAAAATGACTAGCTAATATCGACGATAATGATCGATTCTGCACAGTCGGGCATGTAAATGTGTATAATGAAGTCGTTGACGCCAAATTAGTTATAACTATGTCATAATAAAAGCGGCACGAAGGCAGCACTACAGTGATAATTAACTCGAAAGTTATAATTAACTCCATTTATAATTCCAACTAATTGTAAGTAACGCGGAGAGCTTACTCTCATTGTCAGATGTAAGCTCAGGCGCGGATGGTTTAAACTTAAGTAAAATTAATCACGCAGTCGAAACAAAGCTGGATTCGATCCTTAGAATTCTGCAACGATAATTAAACATCTCATTTTATCTTATTGTGCACAATAATATTTTACACGTCTCATCTGGATCAATAATATAAGAAAAAGTATACAGACGGTTTGTTATCGGCGCAGATATTATTTTCAGAATATACATATACGTGTCTTGATTTCTCCGCATTTCAGAATTTACACTGCGTTATGTGATCTTTTTCGCATTGTTTCTTGCGTAATATGAGGAACTTTTGAAATTTCGCTTTTGTATTTTTAACGAACTCGACAGAAATTTTGACAAGTTTTCATTGACAGTGTACACGAATAAACATAAACATTGTTTTTCTTTTTTTTTTTCATCAAATCGACGAATGTCCCTGCGGAAAGCATCGCGGCTCCACTCCGCCTCGCGCGCGCTTGAAACGTACTGTCAACAAAAATACCTGGCCGCTTGGCATTACTTGAAAATAGATCGGGGCAGCGGTTCAAGACGTCGTCGTACGTCCGACTCACCTCGCAAGTGAATTAAGTCGCGCTCGACAAAAATTTGCCTCTCGATTTTGGGTTTTACCGTCCCGGCAATTTCGCAAATATTTTCCAATGTTACGAAAGGGATTTACTTTCGTCTCCTCGCAAAAGTTAATTTTTGTGCATTTGATATTATGCCGTTATTGTGATATAACGTCTTGTGCCCTCCGCGGGTGATTTAGTGAAAACTTTCTACATTCAACATTATAACGATGTCGGCTAATACCATACCTAGCTCGTCTAAGTACACGGAGAATTACGGTGAGTCTCTGGAGATTTCGGTTCTGCATTACATTTCGCTGTAATTTTGTTACGTATATGTATATATGTATATTTGTATCCGTCTCATACAATTATACTTTGCCTTCGTGTTGATGATGTTTGTTTGCTTAATACCAGATAATCGGCAGTAAAAATTCTCGACGTAAACGCTTTTTCTTCAAGAATTTGTTCTGGAATAATTTAATAAATGGCCATTTCTGCAACGCTTCTTTATTTATCTTACAACGAATATCGAATACTTTATTTTATTACAGACACACACACACACACACACACACACACACACACATTGATCTCTTCTTGGTAGAAAACAAATAAATCGATTTGGATTTAACTTCAAATACCTTCGCGCGCGCTCATGAATTAAACTTTTGTCAAAGTCCTCTTGAAAATAAATTTACGCTCATCTTCAAACTTAAATCCTGAATTATCGATTCTTCAACAAGTACAGAATAAAAAATAGGTCTACTCTGAAAATGGCTAAATTGGCAGATCAAGTATGCGAGAAGTGAATCTAGAGTGTTTTGTATACCGATCGTTGCTGATCTATATCAATCGCGAACTGCTATATTAATCCAGAACAATGTCAATGTGCAAAAGAAACTTTCGTTGCGGTTAAACGCTACGTGCAATTGGATCATGATTATACATATATATATATATATATATATATACATATATATGAGCGCGCTTCTAGAATTCTATTTCAAGACAAATAAACTTTGTCTAAGACGCACGAGCGAAAATTTACGCGGGATCACATTCTCGTTTCACTTATACAAGGCCATTGCTATACGCAAATAATTTACGCCGTTGACTTCTCTCTCTTACTTTTTCTTTCCCCATAATCTATATTCTATGACAAACATTGATCCCGATCATTTAATAAATTGAATTTTCTTCTTTTGCTCTTTGAACAAATTTCTTCAACTCTAATTCTTCTACTAACATAAACATTTTCTCATTTCACCGATTGTGTGCTTCTGTCTAGTCTTGAAGGAATATTTCTTCTTCCTAAAAACTAATTCTAGTGTATGTTTATCAAGATATTTGTCAGGCTGATGTTGCTCGATAATGCTAAACCCGTTTACAATTAACATAAATTAGCTCGATAATAACTTTATGTCCCCGACCCGATCCAATTAGCGAGATGTGGCTTCGCGACTTTGCATTGTTTCGAACGCGCCCTTCGTAATAATTGATCGATGCTCAAGGTTTGCTCTCTTTTTCTCTCTCTTCGTATGTTTCCTCTGTATCTCTTCGCGTATCATTTTTGATATTGCGGCGTAAAAGTCAAAAAAGTCGTAGATCGCGTCGTGACAACAGTCGCCTCGCAGAATTTGCTTCTTGCATTTTGTGCTTTGTGACCATTTCCGTTTTTCACCCGTGTTGTTGCTGATTGGTGCGCTACACCTCTCGAAAAGAAATCCCCCTCCGAAACAAAAACTCTTGGCTCGTCCCAAGGTACACCTCCGAGCAGTCCCGCGACAATGTCCGCGTTCTCCAGGGCGGTCAGTGCGGCCACAACCGTGGTGAACAAACAGGTCCCGAACCAGACCCAGACTCAGACTCAGACTCAGACCCAGGTCCAGGCCCAGGCTCAGGCCCAGATGCAGGCCCAGATTCAGAATATGGGCAACCCCCTCGGAATTGCCGCGGTTCTTCTACAAGGGGCCCAAGGTAAAAGAATTTAGACTCAATAGTGGTGGAATTTAAGGTAAACCGAGTCTTCAATACTTAATTTTCAATCCTATTTGTGGTCCTATGATCTTAGGGAATTGTTTTAAATTATTTCCGAGATAAAAATTTATGCCGATTGTATATTTAAACTTCAAGAAAAATAGATTTGCATAGAATCTAAATTATTTTTTTTTTCCACTTTAAAGTCACTTTAAATGAATTTAAAGACAAAATATTTCTCTTGGTATCTTTGGATCTCATCCTGCTTACAGATTTCGAGTCTATCCATTCAATAGATAGTGAAATTTTGCTTAAATCGCATTGAGAGAACAGTGTAGCCGAAAGAATCGTTTGCTGATAAATCCGATCTTCCGGATGCAAAACTTTTAAAATTGATTGTTCTCTAAAATTGACTGCGAAACAAAATATTCTCTCGTTGTATGTACATGAGATACTTTTCAAATTCGATCTCTCGATCTCGCGTGTGAAATGATGATCTGAGAGAATGGTGTGCTTGAGAAGGAGAGGTGACGAGTCGAATGCAAATCGCTATATCGAATTAAATTTGCTATATATTTTTTTAATCGCATTTATCAAATCGTAACCATAAAGATAAGATAGTTGTGATAGCCTAACATTTGTGTAAACATTTCTTTGTCGTGTTCAGGGGTCATTTTACAACGTAGAACTTTTTTCAACAAAAATTTTTCGGAATTTTTCTCAATGATCTATGTTTATAGATTATAGATCAATATTCAGGAATCACCTGCTATGTTGTAATCTGAATGGAGAGAAAGGGAAATAAGAGAAATATGATAAATATGAGCTTGCGTTCAGATTGGAGATAAATCGAAAATATGAACGCTTAATATGGATATGTTAGCTACAAATGATATAACATCGTATACGAATCAAAGCGATGCAAATGTGCGTTATTGATCGCGGTTTGCTCGAGTTTTTCAACTTTTTGAATAACAGAAGCCCAACTTTTAAATTGTCTTGTGCTTTACGAAAAAAGATTCCATGGACTCGTTCCGTAGAACAATTGTCGCATAATGTCGCAGTCTCTCTCTTTCCCCCCTCTCTCTTCATTCCTTTTCCCTTTCTCTCTTTCTTTCTCTCTTTCTCTCTTTCTCTACTCATGTCGCAGGATAAGATGTAGGCACATTTGTACACAGGAAGGAGATACTAAAACGCAATTAACGGCGGTTTGATCAACAAATCGGTAAGGTTACCCAAGTCGGATGACCCATTTCTGCTTCCACGCTTTATCGAGATTCTTCGTAGAGAGCACATATAGACAGTATAGACACACGTATATATACATGTAGTACATACCCGACGCGTAGCAATAATCCCTGATAAAACGAGGCAGAAATCGGTCTAGCCATTTCTGCTTTAGAGAGGCGCAGCATGATTTGAAATTTATTATAAACAAGTTTTTCTCTTTTTTAATTAGATATATAATATATACTTTCGCGAGATTCGTTACAATACGTTCCTCGCTTTACTTGCACTACTTTTCTTTTAGCGTTCATGCTTTCTCACGCTCTTTAGTTTTACCCGACAGCTTGTCCGTTTTTCTCGCGTTTGTCATACATTCACGTTGCACATTCATACACGCATTCGATGATTTTTTTTTTAAACTTTAGATAAGGTCCTCAGCCGACGATCCTTCCGTGAGAGGTACGACAAAAACGAGAGACAAGCGAGCTTTTCTCTTCACTCTTTGGGCTCTGCTCGACATATTTACATACGTAGACAGTATTGTCTGACAAATAGTCGATTCATTCTGTGAGTAATCGATTGACCGCGGACGATCGTTCGATCGGTGATTTTCCTTTACTTTTTCCAAATTTCATCCCTCTTCGTCGGACAGGACTTGGACGGTTATAAGTTATATAAAATACACTGATTCGCGTTCGCCGTCTCGTTCTTCCGGCGATATATCGCTCGACGACTCCCTCGCTCTGCTGCTCTTTCATCAGATCTTTATTATTTACGGATTCGAGCGTCGGGAATAGACGACGCGATGATCGATCGCGTTTTACACCATCTCGTCGGTCACATTCGTTCCCGTTGAATTCTGCAAGTGGAATGAGTTTGATGGACAAGTAGAAACAGACGAACAGCAACGACATATATCTACATACGAGACATAAACGACATAATCGACATGGGGGAAAAAAAACTAATATCAACACGTTTGATGCAATAAATTTGTCGAATAAAATTTTTTTTGTAGCTAACTGCTATATATTTGCAATAGAATTTTTTATTCGTACATATTATTGGAAGTATATTTTATTTATTAATGTAATATTCGACATGTAAGTCGAAAATCATTATTATTATTCGTCGTCGTGAATTCTCGACATAAATTGTCTCATATATAGGATTAAAATGCTGTTACGCGTCTAACATTTTGTAATTAAGTTTCACAATGTTTATTATAAATTATAAAAATTGTCTCTTTCCGTCTGTTTTTTTTTCAATTATTATGTAAGTTATTATGTGTAAAGTAGTAAATTTTCTGGACAACAGGTATAACTTGGTTAACTTAAAATTGACTTAAAAATTTATTCAAGAAGATCTTGAAGCAATCATGAACGTTTTCATCAATCCACAATTTTAACATGTAAATAAATAAAATAATATTATGCACGCGACTAATTTTAAGATATCCTGTTTATTGTGATTTTTCTCCATTAGTCTTTGTAGTCGTTGTACAAAATATAAATCTTAGAAAGGGGAGAATTCGCGAAAGACGGGAAGCACAGTTTGAGCCGATCTATAGAGCATCGCCCGCCGGTCTAGAGAGCGGTCGGACGCGATGCAACGGGATCAGACACGACACGACACGACACGACGCGACATGCAAAAGCTTCTTTGACGTTGACACTAGCTCGTGTTTGGTTGGTTGATTGCATGACTAGCTGGCAGCGCAGGATGCGGTAGCAGCAACGGTAGCAGCAACAACAGCCAGAACAGCCAGGTCGGCGCATCGCCTTCGTCGCCAGCCAATGTCAGCCACCAAGCGAATGGCAGCAACGAGTCAATAGCATGGCGACGCCAGGATTCCTCGTCCACCGGTTTGTAGCACGATAACTTGGCACGTTCCCTTCCGTCTTACAATTAAGACTCTTTCCTTCTTCCTAGAGGGTGCATGGAAACGATCCTTTAATTCGATAATAATTGTCGATCGCCACTGCATGCTATTATAGAATTCAATCGGTTGTTCTTGATCGTCATTAGAGTTACATATTATGTATCGCGCAGTTGACTTTATCCGTCAAATTATCATAGCATACATTTTCCGTTTATTTTTAGTGTTGGTCACTCGAATTCCCTTATCAATTCTTATTCAAGTTTGCAAGATCGCTCGATCGATCATTGACGATTAGTTGCTTCTTCTTGTTAAGCTCTTCGATTACATTCTTATCTCTTGGCGATATTGTTTGCCTCGCGGCAAAACTGTTTGCAGTGTTTGCACGTGTGCTATAAATGGCAATAAGATAACGTTTAACGAAATGCCGGGGAATACAGTCACGTAGGATATTTACGAGACACGGCTAAACAGAAGTATTATCCGAAAACCACACGTTCATTCGCGTCGTCTATAAATAATCGGCATTAATGTTCCTTATGTGATTTATGACTTTATGGGAAACGTGTCGATTACGTTTTCTCTGCATCTGCGAATAAAACGAAATAAATGTGCAAAAATAATGGGATTAATTACAACTACCAGCCTGTTTAGACATTGAGTTCAATTTGCGATCGACGCGATGACTGCTGTAACAACGTTACAGTAAATAAATATGAACAACAAATACATTTGATGCGATTGATATAAGCGAAAATTAATTGACGAGTGAAATTGCATGTGCTCGGAAATCATTTTTGTCAATGTGCTCTGGTATTTTTCGTCCCCCCCCCCCCCTAATATGTTTGCTTCTGAAATCATTTTTAAACTTAATAAAATCTCGCGCTATACATATGTATGTTAGGAGATGCAATTAGAGAATTGCAATTGCGCTTGTCCGAAAATTGTAATTGCACTTGTTTTCTATTTTCGTAATGGTTCCTTATTGGACACGAATGTTAAACGGAAGATATCAACGATAATAGTAAATTCAATGCCGTGCGGTAAGTTTATTTTTTTTTATCGGATGAAACTCGGGCTTTATCCGCGTTTCTTCGCTACATCGCACGCACCGGTAAAACGAAGAAGAAACAAAAACATAAAGATGCAATCCGAGCGTATTGGGAAGATTTCCAAGCACCCTCAACGCGCATAAATTTATCTTTTCCACCCTCTATCCCTTTTACTCGCAATTGCGACTTATCCCGGTTGTCGTTGAGCCGATACCTCGCAAGCTCGATTCAATCCGACGGAGAAGCCTCTCCGTCTTCTGGGATATTACTACTCCTGGGATGTCACCTTGACCGGCATTATGTCAAGTAACTGCCGCTTGTGCGAACCAGACAATTGACATTACCTAATGCGATTGTCATGCGCGTTGATACTTAAATAGCGCGCTCGATGACGATGAGATTAACGTTTCGAATGCAGACAAACGCGCGCAACCATTGCAGTATTTTCGAATACTGTGCATTATATGAACAGGGGAGGCAAATTTAGGAAATGGAATTGGAGATCCAAATCCCACGAACATTGATATTCCCATACAACGTAACCCAAAGCAATAAAATTTCAAAGAACAATTGATACGCGAGGATCTGGGTATCGCGTTCGATTTATCCAAAATTCTCTTTATTTATTATAGATATATATCTTTATTTAAAAACATCATTCTTTCTTAAGTTTTTTAAGTTCCATGTATATTCGATATACTTTGGCATCGCCAACTGACCGAAATTTCTTCAAATATGAAGAAATTTCGTATTCATGAAGCTTTCGAGTTATCGGCACTTCTCTTCCGCGAGATTATTGTTCACGATCGGCGTTGTGTTACCAGTTTGTTTCTGTTTGTGTCTCTGTGTGTTTCTGCATGCTGCACTGTGTGTTTCGCGTACCGCCTCGTGATCGCGCGTCTTGTGTGCGCCTGCATGCACCTACCCCGCAAAAAAAAATGCAGAACGGGAGGCACAACGGATGAGTGATGCCGGCCGACACGTGTCCCGGATGGGCAGCATCCTCGACGAGGATCCCGAAGACGGTAAGAGAACCGTCGACGCCCGTAAACTCGGGGTAAACGCGAAGGAGAGAACCACGCAGCAACCACCATGCTGGAGCCCCACATCTTGCGGTTTGCTGTGAAACTCGCGTGGGCCGCCTCGTGTTTCCTTTAAATATTTTCACGGAAACACTAAAAAAAGTAAAAGAGAAAAATACTTAAATCGTACCGTAAACGAAGTTTTAAGATTAGATTGTCTTAAAATATTAGAGAATTTGGCAAAGTGACGTGTTTAAATAAATAGAAAAAATATAACAGTAATGTTGTTTTTTTAATTAATGGAATATGTAGTTGTTTTTTATGAAACCTTTTATGTCTAACGAGATGATAATTTTTTGGGAGATATAAAAATCGACTTTTACAAATAAAATATCTTGCTATCGCATTTATCGACTAGTTTAAAAAGCAACTTTTTTTTTACATAGGAATTCCATCTTTTTCCAGTACTTCGATTTCGTTGCATATGAGGTTTTATAAGAAACAATCGTAATTCATCAATTAATAATGCACCAATTAAGAGAAACAGACGTCTCTCTAACTAAAAAGTCCCAGCGGAAATCCTAACGGAAAAATGAAAAAATAACTAAAATTAATAAATTAATTGATATTTTTATACTTATTTTTTGGGTGATTTTTACAATTTTCACAATTTTTAAGTGTGTAGATTTAATCTGGTGGATATCTGATCGATATTACGATAGATATATTTCAGACTTCCATTCATCATATTAATGAATGGATCGAATTCCCTTGATTACGCTTCATCCCATCCATCATATCGTACATTCAACATAACGCTGACTCCATGCATCGCAAGCAAGGAGTAAGTAACCGACTGATCAGACCGAGACGTCTGCGCATACGTCTGCGTTTACGTTACCTACCTGATTCCTGATTCGGTCACCGCGCGACGATCAATTTCTATATAATTAATACGTTACGCAGATTGTTTCTTATTTTATTTATTATATATTACATAAATAAAATTGTGGAATATAAGATCGATTTACATCGCAATGAGATTCGATATTCACATCATTACTTTTGAAAAATAATTTTAATCGGCTTTTTTCATTTACTGTTGAATAAATATACATTTTATGATATCTTTCACGTAAAATAAATTTATTTTCTAAATATGCGATTGCTTCGATAACTGAAAAATGTGGCATTCGTAGGTACGCTTTTTGGCAATAGACTATTTTAAATCTGAAGTAATGGTGGCCTGATAAGCCATATAAATACACCATATAAACACGTAATACACGTATATGTATATGTATAGCAAATTGGAAATTGGCTGACCTGATGCTCCAGCGTTTGCTGGAGCTAAATTGTAGTTAATACCTAATCGGATCTAATCCACGAGCCGCGGTAACGTGGTTAAGATTCTAGGCGTGTATTAGCGTTACGATCGAAGCCTCTTGCTGATCTACGCTACGGCAACTTGAAACGTCTCGCAATTGTCCTTTATATAATTTGCGTTTGCGTGCACGCATACCGATTGCGTTTAACTTGAAGCATGGTGATCGTCATAATGGAGGGGGCAGGAGGATCCATTCTAATCTTTGTGTCATGTTGCATCTAAACTGAAAAATGATAAAAAACGATAAATATGGAAAGCATGTCTGCGTTTATTTATAGCGTTTATACATAGTGCCCCATGTATGTACTATGAAAAGAACAGTGCTGTAACATCGGGCAGCGATAATATCTAAGCAAAATCTAATGCAATATTGCAAACACGATTGGACGACGGAAATGGCAAACCAGAAGAAAGATGAAGAAAAAATGGATTATGATAAGAACTTTCGGGGGAGACGGTTAATCCTTTCAGACGATATCATACGTGAGGATTAAGCCAGTCCTTATATATATTTCGATGGAATTAAAAATCGAGAGATGTTATATGCTAATTGTACTTCCATGAATGCTAAGCTTCCATCATGAACATTTCGTGATTACATGCCGTTATGTGTTATTCATTATTTATCTTTATTATTTTAATCTTCGATATAAACGACTGGAATAGATTCAAATGCGATATAAAATGGATTACCATATAATTCTGTGCGTGTTACTCGCAGAAACGGACACTTAAAACTTATAAAACAGTTTGACATGGACGAAGCTTAATCCTCTTCATGTTTGTACAGCCGCTTAAGTATTGCCTTGAAAATTATATCCGTCTTATTTATTTTTTAATACGAAAGGGATATATATATATTGCTTGTAGACATAAGAATCGTGTGTCCTATCAAGACCTGCAGCCAGCTTTCAACCAACTCTCAGTGCTCAGGTAATGTGCGAAATTACGTCGTACATAAGCGACAAATCGACCAAGGAAAAATAAGTCGGAACGAATGGAGAAAGTATACTTGTACTCTCTTGGACTCGTTAGTTTTATTTAGGTTATTTAAAAATTTTACAAAGAAAGCATATTGCCAGAAAAAGAGCTAATTGTACAAGGCCGAATTGGACTTAATTTTTTTACGAGTTTCTTCATATACTATTTTTAATATAATTAATAATTACAGGAATTACTTATCTCCTGATAAATTCTTGTAAAGCACTTCAGTTCTTCTTTAACGCAATGTGTTTCTCTCTCTCTCTCTCTTTCTCTCTCTCTCTCTCTCTCTCTCTCTCTCTCTCTCTCTCTCTCTCTCTCTCTTTCTCTCTAGAAGCGTTGCTGATTTCGTTACACAATGTCGTAGTTCCCACGGTTCGCAATACCAAAATACAACCGAATATTTTGGCCGAAATATGATCGTGTATCGTAATTCATATAATATAATTTATAGCTATATTTTTTATAGCTCTTATAGTTTTGACGAAAGAAAGACTACGAAAGCGGTAATAATTTATTAACGTATGTAACGCGATGCAACTGCTGTTGCGAGAGAGAGAGAGAGAGAGAGAGAGAGAGAGAGATATATATATATATATATATATATATAAAACGAAGAAAAACTTGATCCTAATTCCGATCGATCACTTAGATGCGATCCGATCGCATACATTATTTTTATTACGTCAAGAACAGCGATATTGAAAAAATTGCTGATTGCTTGAAACATTTCTGTCGTGAGCGAACCTTATAATCTCATAACTACGCTTTATGGCTTATCGAGTGGCTTACCGAGTATCAAATGACAATTGCTGCCGCGTAATAGTAAAATGTATAGAGCTGAGCGGAAGGAGAGAGTACGTTATGCGTAATACGCGCGCGATGATAGATATATTATATCCCGGAGACAGATCGATCGGAGACCGGGATCGTTAGCTTCGTAATAGAATATCGGAAATGCGGTAAAGTTTAATTATAGTTAGGGTAGAGAAAGAGGACACGTAACGCATTGTAGTAAAACTGGCGGTTGTGCGATGGTGGTAGTGGTATCCTAGAAATCCTAGAAAAGTAGTACAACAATTCATCGCCAAAGTGACTTTTTTCAACTGTTTCCGTTACGACTGATTACAATATATTATTTTTTACTGTGACACCTCTCGTACCGTTATTTTGGTACGATCGCGTTTATTTCGTACGCAAGTAATGTAGCAAGACGTTGCCTTTAAGAATCAAGCTCCTCGAAATTTAATCGTTATTCTCAAATCCGTCTTGTGGCCATTTAAACAAGCCATTCAACTCATAGCTTCTAGCTTATAGTTTATAATTTGGCTATATATGCTAGTTTCAAAAAGGACTTAATCGGATGTGAGGTCTTGAATTTCTCTCTCGAAAAAAGTTGTAAATCAATGGGAAATTAATGGATCTAATTCTAATTATCTAATAATAGATAAAATCTCGCGCACACACACACACACACACACATACGAAAAGATAAAAGACGAAATACGAAATATAATCTGATGGTCAAAGACGCGAAATAATCGAAATAATATACGCCGCGATCTCCGGACGGTTTCCAAGTCTTCCCGTGGAACTTTGCTTCGACTGTTGAAGCGGCATCTAAGGAATGATCACAATTTTCGTGCACATAATTGCTGGTCTATGACGTAAGTAACATCGACGAACTCACCGTGGTCGTTAGATTAAACGGTACAGTCAAATATTAATCTACTATTCGTAGGCGATTCAAAGGCTATACTATATCTTTAATTTAGACGTCCATAATGTACGAAAGTTTTTATAAGGAGAGATAATTTGCACGGAATACAATACCAAAGAAATCGTAATAACAAGGAAATGTCCAGTGATCTTTTTTCGTTTAATCGCTAATCCAACGACCGGCCGTTCGTTCGTAACGAAATAATTGAGACAATTTACTTATGAAACATCTCTATGAGGAGAACACGAACGCGATCGAAAAGTCAGAAGTTCAGTTCGCCGCGTGAGGTGTTGTGGTATAGATGGATGCGCCAATTGAGTAAATGAAGCGACAGCTTCATGAATGAGCCTGTTGGGTAAGGCCATTGGCGAGACACGCGCTGCGCGCTGCCAATCGCCAATTTGGCAATTCGAGTTACTCTCTTGGATTTCAGTCGCTGAGCCGCTCAACCGACACGAAACGACCGTTGTCGAATTAGACGCGATAGGGCTCGTTTGTATCAGACGAGCCTCTCTTCATCAGATCGGCCTCGCAGAACAATACGAGAGAGTGTCTTGTATTTTTATTTTAATATTATTAGTAAACTATCGCGTGCGCGCACGGGTGTTAAGGCAAACTATCTTATTTCTTATTTTCCGTACATTTTATGTATCATTCATCTTATATAACGGTTTATTATAATCGATTAATTATACAATAATATAGATAATTTTCCGCGAGTCTCTTTGACATACGAGTATGTATATATTCGATATTTGATGAAATTATTCGTATTTAATTGTATAACAGCTTTAATGTTGCTACTATTTAGACATTTTTTTATCTATAGTATCAAAGTCGAGTATCAAATCGAGAGTCAAATGCTCATCTCTTTCGAGATCCCATTGCTCCAATTGGCGACTGAAATTTTCCAAACTGTTGATCGTCTCGATTAGGCTGATTGACGGTGATTTGCTCTTTGATGAAAATCCGATTCGCGTATAGGTACGGGAAGCTAATTATTTGCGCGAGTGTGGCTCATCGTTCCTGTACACAACCGGGAGCACAACCGCGCAATGGTGTAGGACTTTAGAAAAGTTGACGAAAAGTTTAAGTGCATGCGACTGTGTTTGCGCCGTAAAATGTATCGGTAAGCCCAACAGGCGTGCCGGTCGCCTCGACACGGACCAATTGACTCATTGATCTATTGACGATTCCAGCACGCCGACAGGAAATCATCAAGATGACCGAGCAGTTGATCGAGAGCATCAACACCGGAGATTTCGAGGCATACACGTAAGTAACGTGATATATACATATATATATTTGTTTATTAAAAGAATCACAAAAAGCCGTTCTCTACTCTATATGGCTGCTATAGAAAATTGCTGATCAAGTTTACGATACGTATATAGATTTTTCCTGACATCAACCAGGCAAAATTTATTTCAGATTATTTAAAGGATACTCGAATAAAAGGAAATGTTGGAAGAAGTAGAAAGATTCGAAATGTTCAATATTAAGTTTTTGTTGAAAAAAACTTGATTATTCGATGAAGCTTTTTACGTGGATATTAATATTTTAAAATATTTTGTCATACACACACATTTATATTTGTTAACCACTATTACTGTATTTGCATTTGATCAGCATGTATCACTTAAAATTGAGTAGGAATTGATGATTAATTTGGTAGAAACATTAGCCGATTTCCCCGATAATATATATGTGAAAGTTGATTAAAAGGATTACTGAACGAATGCAAATTCGACGAGTATGTTGAAGGTGTGCAACAAGTGAAAAGTTGTCAGGCTTGCAAACAAACTCGCTAATTTCTAATCGTATTTAAAAACGAAAAACATTTGATTGCGAGATATTCGACAACTGTGCAGAAATTATCATCGCAGTTACATTTTTAAGAGCAGAACTGCCAGCTGAAAGAGAGAGAGAAAGAGAGAATAAATATGTAGAATATTTATATGTGCTTTCACTTGACACAAATTCCATTATCAGCACTACACATATATATACTTTTTGCTCAACAATTTGGTATAAATCATGCTCTCTGCTGCCGTATTTTTGGGTGACATTAAATTTTTTCTGCCTTTTCAAAGGTTTTTTTTTTTAAATTTTTTAAATAAACTGATCGTTAAACTATTTTTCGCGCGCAATTATTCGCTTTTTTCCCCTCTTTTCCTTCTTGCACAAATACTGTAGCTTGAGAGATTTATTGGTTTTTTCAACGGAACGATTTTTTATTTTATTGATTTATTCCAAAGAACGTACTATTAAAAAATGTTATGATAAAAACAAAAATATCATTATATAATTATTATAATCCAACATACTTTAATCTCTTTTCGTGTTTCCAGGAAAATCTGTGATCCACATCTGACCGCGTTCGAGCCGGAGGCTCTAGGTAATTTAGTCGAGGGAATGGATTTCCACAAATTTTACTTTGATAATGGTAATTACGACTCGTTTGCATCATCGTTATTCTTCGCGTTTGTCGTTCAATGTGTATTTAGTAGCAGCGTATTTTGGCAGCACACGATTAATACAACGCTAAGTTTCAAGTTTTACGTTTTACGTTTGTGAATTAGTCGATCGTTTAGCCGATAATGTGATATTACGCATGCTGTATAAATTTTAGGAAAGTAACTTTCGAGATTATAGCAACTTTTGCGAGAAATATTCTCTTACTCTTTTGGCGTTAGAAGGTTGTCGCTTCGCAAAACGAAGCTGCGAATGTAGTGAAATGTTGGCTGCTTACCGCCATTTTGTCGTTTATTTTTGGCTACTTTGTAGTTTGTTTATGAAAGAATCGTCAATAAATATTATATTTTGTGCATGTTTCATACGTCCATCGTCATATTCCGATGGATTTATTTTTAGAAAGCAGAGTATCCGCTTACAAATTTACTATTTTATCGTTTGATAAAAGTACAATGTACGAGTATGCACAATATTCGTAGCTAGTTGGATATTATAAAATAATTCTTTATAAAATATTTCGACTCGTAATTGCTTTTTTACCTTTTATTATTTTTGTTATTGCATGAAATTATCCGATTTGCAACGACGAAAGTTGCTCCAAATACAAGTGTAGCCTTAATATTAATATCATTCTGCTCGCAACATTCTTTAAATCTAAACGGACGATCGGCCGATCGGTGCATGCGTGCTTGTCGTCGCAAAATTGTCTAAATTATCATTAATCCAGCTTCTTGCTGCATTTACCTTTAATATACTGATTAACGGGACTAGATGGAGGCACGTATTTTGCATACGAAATTGTAGATTGCTGAGGATTCTTTAAAGACATATACGTTATTTGGGTCAAAGACGTTATTTTTTCAGAACGTTTCGCACTTGTGAAATTTATGTAGAAATTTAATTTTTTATATAGACATAAATTTATAGATAAGAAATACCTACTTTTGTATATCTGATGCGTAATAAAATATAAAATTATTATAAAATTAATAAACTTTGAATCAGATAATATAAAGTATAAAACAGATTAAGCTTTTTGAAATTTTGTCATTCTTTTTACAACTGTAAAATCTGAAATGTTAGGATTTTGAAGATTAATTAAAGCAGATTATCTATTCTTAGAATATTTATCATTATAGTTAAAACACACCCCAAGTAATAAAGAATTACACATGCCAAAGTGCTGCATAAAAAATTGATAACGAGAAAATATATTTTTGTGAAATGAGTTTCTTGGGGGTTTACAAATTTTCTTATACTTTGATTCTGTGATGGAAATTTAGATTTTATAAAAATGAATAGAATTAAATTATAATGAATAAATCAAAAGATTTTGCATGAGAAATTACAAAAAGTTCTCACGTAGCGGAAAGCTTGCTTGGCTCTATGTAACGTAGAATTTTCTATACAATTTTGATTTGTCGGTATTTTTCCTATTTTTCCTTATTTTCCTCGGTACTCACCACAGACGGTAATAATTGGTTTTTCTCTCTCTCTCCCTTCTTCCCCTCTGCTCCCTTTCTCTCTTTTTTTCTCTCTCTCTTATTCTTCTGTTCTTTTTTTTGCAATATTTTGACATTGTAAACAGCTTTTACATCGCGCGTTAATAAATATCACAGTCTTCGAGTAACTTTTTACTTTGTTTCTCGTATAATACTCTAAGCAGTTCTGGGGAAAAACTGTAAGGCTGTCAATACGACGATCCTGAATCCCCATGTCCATCTGCTCGGCGAGGATGCCGCTTGCATCGCATATGTCAGGCTGACGCAATACATGGACAAGTGAGTAAATATTACAAAAATGAAAAGATAGAAGATAGTTAAGCGTGATCTATACGCCAAAGAGATAAAGAAAGCCCATAATTTGTCCATATTTGCCTTTGTATTATGTGTTGGTCTCTCTTATAAATGATAGTTTTTAATTCATTTTTGTTTAACCCTCCGAGGCTACACCTCTTTTTTTAATACGCCCCGGCTACACTGGGGTGGTCGCCACCCAGACGGATTCAAAGTATATAATTCCAATTAATGCACGTAAAAATTCATGAAATATCTTAAGAGTGTTGTTCAAAAATATATATCCAGAACCCGAAATGTGCTCGATAAACAAAAATATTGTAATTTTTGGTCGCGATAAGAAATATACACCGAGGTCACACCTGGGTGGTCACCTCCCCTGTAATAATTTCCAAATGTTTACCAAGCATAACTGGCTTAAAACCATTCTACTGCACGGATCTTCGAGAGAGGGACCCAACTAGGGATCCTGGGTGGAGGGACATTGATTATATAAAGCCTATCTTAAAAATATCGGGCTCTGAATTTTTGTCGGGGTGGCCGCCATGCCACCCTATGTGGCCTCGAAGGATTAAAACTCTTGAGTTAATATTTAAGGGAGAAAAAATATATTCTGCCCTCTCAGTTTCGACAATTGTTCCGACGAGGTTCCGTTTTTGTACGTGTTATCCTATAATTTTGATTTTTTCCGTGCTGAAGATGATAGTTATGCTTCACAAAATATATGATTCGTAATACATCGATACGTAATACGTAATACGTAATACGTTTCGTAGTTATATAACGGCTTATTGTTAGTCCAAGTTGCGTGTAGTAACGTGTGAACATTTTCTTCGGTTTGATCCACAGACAAGGCGTAGCGCATACCCAACAAAGCGAGGAGAGCCGCGTGTGGCACAAGAGGGACAACAAGTGGCAGAACGTACATTTCCACCGAAGCGCGTTGACAGGCCCATCACCGTTCTCTTTCAACCACAAATAAATCGGCCAAGAGGACTGCCCTGCTGCCGCTCTCGGTGAATCCTCGTTATTCCCCGATCGAGCGCGAATGAATTAACGAATGTTAGGAATACTCGACGGAGCACAACCGGAGTATCCGGGCATCCTCCCCACACGAAACATACATGTACACACAAAACACGTACACAAAGAGACGGAGTTACAGGAGAACACACGCAACGATGTAACGCGCGGCGTACGCTATAGTAAAACACGAATACAAACACATTTACATGTAGGAAACCCGACCGAACCCACAGGATATGGCGCTCGCGCCGGCATGTGTTACTCGCTCCAGTACCTACTCCAGCGTTCTTACTACCTATATTTACGCCTTTACGCGTGCACCGCGTCACGTGTGCCTCGGAGCCTCCACGAGGGAACTACGCGCGAATCATTGGGAGCGCGAAAAAAGAGCAGAGTCGGTCGATCGATTGTTTGACGAGCACTGAAGACGCGACGTAGACCCTGTTCATTGTCATGTCGTGTTACAACGAACACGGTTGCGGCAGAGAGAGAGAGAGAGAGAGAGAGAGAGAGAGAGAGTGTGTGTGTGTGTGTGTGTGTGTGTGTGTGTGTGTGTGTGAGGCGGAGGATAAGGGAAATTTTTGGGCTGCACATGCGCCGGGACATCTTTGATCATCTTCGTTCCACCAGCATCTCAACGTCGTCCGTTTTGGTTTCGCAGCTGGCGACGACACGCTTTTCCTCGACGTTCTCGATCCATCCCGGGATCTTCTGAAAATAAAATTATGATATCGAGACATCGAGTCGTCCAGTTATCGCGTAACGAAGAGATAATGGAACCGCAAGCGCACTCAAATTCGTCTCAATATTGGGCTCGACAACGTCGTTGCTACCATGATTATATAAATTGATCGAACGAATTGGAGCACCGCTGACGATGTCGGAGACGGAAAACGGAAGGCGAACCAAGAAAGTTATGAAAGTCACAAAAATTTGAATGCAAGAAAACATATATAAACGTTAATAAACAGAGTCGGATAAGATGAAGAGGAAGAAGCGCGTTTGCGCGCGCTTTTTGTAGTTGTCTTAAGTCACGGTTAAATAAATACTACCGGAAGGAATATCTAGTGGCAGGGAGAGATGACTTTTTAACCGCGGCGAAAAGACGGAAAGCAAGAAAAGGAAGTTGAGTGATGATAGGATACCTCAGTGTCGAGACTCGGATCGATGTTGGGCATCGACGGGGTCAGCGGCGGTCGAGACTCGGGACGGAACGAGAAGAGGAGGAGAAGGCGGGAGAAAGAGAGCAAGTGTATCCAAGTATATCGACATGGAAGAGAGACCAGAGGAGGAAAAGGAGACGGCGCGGTGTAGAAAGGCAGCGCATAATGGAATTGCGATCGAAAATTGCGGCCGAGCTGAGCGACCGGCTGCCGGCTGGAGGGACCGACGTGGCGCGGCGGCGCCGTACGTCGCCGCCGTACGTCGCCGCCGTACTCGCGTCGACGCGACTTGAGGAATATCGATAAACGCAGCGGCAAGATATTCCTCCATGTGAATATTCCTCTCGGCTCTTTGACTCTTTGGCTGTTGTTTCGTCTCGTCGCAGCCATCTCCGAGCGAGCAACGACTAGTATCTAGGCACATGCAAACGCGCACGGGCGAGAGAGAAAATCTCGGCGCATTCGTAGCGAGATGTGATCGAAAATCTGCGCGCGAAAGATATCCCATTTTTTCACTTATTTTATTAACGATATAAGACACTTGACAATGTTAGGATTCTCAATAGTTAGGTTCGCGTGGCGCGTACGTTTGACGCTTTCTACTCTCGGTGTCCGTCGCGTGCGCAAGTATCGTTTAACGAAAAAATTAAGTCGCGACGTAGGACTTGAAACGAGAAATAAATATTTGCCACGCGAGGATAAATTTGATATCTCTTTCGGAGAATTGCATTTTTACCTATTAGTGACGTGCAAGAAAGTACTTCGAGCTTCGTATTTAACGTAGCGTAAGTCTGACGTATAGCGTATAAGCTTCGATTATTTTTCGCGCGATTAGCGGCGCGACTCGAGAAGTACACGACCATGCCGTCACGAGCAACTATACTACGCGATATCAAATCCTTCGTAATGTTCCTTTCGAATAGCGAGTATCGCTACGACGATAAATAATAAATTTAAAAGTCGACAACTTACCGATATTCAATAGATTGCATCTCGCTGCGGAAAAATATTTCTTCTTCCCTGCCTTCTTCTTTTCCTCTTAGCCCCCCCCCCACCTACCCACATCTCCCCCTCCCTCTCTCCACACACACACACACACACACACACACACACATATGCATCCAAACTATAGGACATATAATGCACGCGACCGTCCTAAAGCCCCTGTCAGACTACGGATTAAATTTAATCAATCAGAATATAGAAAACTGATCTCAAGTTTAGTGAACTTTACATTGATTGGTCAAAGTTTAATCCAATCTCAATCCCAATCTGTAGTCTGATACGGCTTAAAGAGAAATAAATGATCTTTAACGACCTTATCTTATTATCGTCAGACACTTTGAAACTGGCGTATTTGCATACCTCTGGCTATTTTCAACAACAGGCGCTGTGGCATATTCGTATATACAGATAAACATAAACACACACAAATATACACAAACATATATGTCCTTTCTAGTCTGCCCTTTTAGCCCAGTCTTTTAATTTCACTTGTCAATTTATCTGCGTTATCTGCATGCATGATAATTATATGCATATAGATAATTAAATGTGATTAACGAGAAAACATTAGAGAGAAAAAACCATCTTCCACAAATAAAAGAATCAAAGGCAAAACAAGGAGAGAAAAAAGAAATGGAGAAAGTACAGACAAAATATTTTGAGAAAATACCTGAAAAAATACATTTATTTCTATCACACCTCTCTCTCTCTCTCTCTCTCTCTCTCTCTCTCTCTCTCTCCCCCTCTCCCTCTCTCCCTCCCTCCCACCCTCCGACCCCTCCCCTCCCCACCCCCTCTCTTCTCCCTTTCTGCGCCCTCTCTCTCCCTCTCTCTGCATTATTAATGTTATATATTCATTAAACTACTTGGAAGATCTAAAAGATATGATATAAACATCATAGCAACAAGTCGCAGTACACGACGAATGGATTTCACTGCGAAATTAGGGATCGAGTTGATTCCTATCCAAAGTAATCAGAAATCCAAACGTTTTTTGTCGAATTTACTTCATTAATATGACGAATCTTTCTACACATTCGTACATTCTCTATTACTATTAGAACTTACGCGTACTAATAATGTAATTTTGAATGCGGCGAAAGTCTCTCCATTTGCGAGAAATCAGGAGGAACATTTTTGCCATTTTGTTATATAAATATATATATATATAAATATAAATATATATAAATAAAAGGATTTACACACACACACACACACACACACACACATTATATTACGTATATGAGTGTAAGCGCGTGCGCGTGCACGAAAGTTACAAATTCGTAGAATCATTAATTAATATTAATTAAAGCATTGTTATCTAATTATTACTAATGATCATTCGTTAGATATTAGAGTGAATGTTTCAACGCTGTGTTTGCCAAGATTTTCTTTTTATCTTTCTCGGCGTCTCGAAGCTTTCACGTTCCGATGTCACATGAAATATGTCTCTCTCATTTTCATATATCTATTATATTTTCACATTCTACCTATCGTTTCGAAAAGAATGAATTATCAAACGATCACATGTCGTCCGACATGCATCATAAATACGATGAATGCACTTTTCCAAACGATGGAACCGCATCACGTTCGTGTGATGGCACGTGCGCGCATCACATCTTACGCATATGTATATCAATATAAGGATATAGATAGGATATTATATATATATATATATATATATATATATATATATATATATATATATATATACATATACATTATATATATAAATATATAAAAATATAAATATATAAATATAAATATAAACATGAAATTGCGAGATTAAGAAATAGTTATTTCTACTACTCTAATAATTTGTCGCTTCTACGTGTGGTTGTTGTATAAAAAAAAAGATTCATTGATTTATTACTGTTATTACACGATTATCATTAACATCAAAGACTACTACTATTACTGCTATGACTACTACTACTGCAACTATTATTACTATTGCTACTGTTACCATTACTCTACTATTACTACTATTACCCCATACTGCTATTACTATATAATTATACTTACTATATTATTATCATCTCCGTGTCGTTGTCGCCGAGAGTAAAAAAAAAAGAAGAAGCGATTTACTCTTTACCCTTGTCTATCAATTAATCGAAAAATCTGATTATATATAGGCTGCGACGACCGGTATAATCTTTTTTTTTTAACGTGACAAACGCCACAATCGACATACCCGTTCAAATGGATTAAAAATATATATATATATATATATATACACGATAAGGTAACGCGGTCTTTATTATAAAAGTTTATAAATACGAGTTTACGAATGTTAACGAAATCGATGAATCGAGTGACTAAAGTATCGATATATATTCTCATTTTTAGATATCTTTCCACACCGATTGAAAGCTCGGAGAAGCACACGTTCGCGCGCGCACGCGACGCACTGTTTAATGTTATGATTATTATTGCGATTATTATTATTATTATTATTACTGTTATTCGCATATTTAATACTTAATTCATACCGAAGGGATTTTTAAACGCGCGGAGAAGGACGTGTTTCGCAATGCTTGCATCAGATTTCTCCTTGAAAGTGGTTCGAAAATAATTAAAACTCATAAGAGCCCAAAATTAAGTACACAATGAAGTATAAATTATTGTATTATATTCGATTATAGCGAAAGGTGTAGAAGAGTGTTTGTACTTGTGTCAGAAAAAAAAGTGTATCGGATTTCTCCGTCGGGTATAACGTCAAGAGTTTCTTCCTTTACAAAATCTATTGTAATCTCACACTCTGCATCTCCATGTGCCAGTAATAACGTGATTTTCGACGAGTTTATTCCGGATTTTTTTTTCTGATATGGATACACGATACAGTGGCATAATCGACATTTGGGAGACTCTTTTGAGCTCGATCCTCACCTCTATCCTTACTACATTTCTCTCTTTCTTTATTTCTCTTTCTCCGTTACTTCTTAATTTTCTTTACGTTAAAATCTCTCTCTCACGTTGAAAGAAATCTACTGAAAACGTTGATTGCACCACTGGTATGGTATATAGTGTAAACTACGTACCTGTGTGTGTGTGTGTGTGTGTGCGCGTGTGTGTGTTCTGTGTGTGTGTGAGAGTATAATCTCCAGATTTCTCACATTCCGTAGCAGTTTGCTCATTTTCCAGTTTCTTGGCTCGCGTATCGTAATCTCTTTCTCCGCGTTTCTTCCAAGCGTGACGATCCCTCGTTGCCGTAATTAGCAACGCGTAATTAGCATCGTGTAACGAAGAGATGCGGCGAGGAATCTCTCGAGCTTTAATGTGTTCGACAATGTGTTTCGTCGTTGTGCTTTCTTTGTCTGGTTTGTATCGACGTGATGAGATGATTGTACTTGTACTCTTTATATGCACGAACGGTAGGTCTCGAGGGGACTAACTATACAAGGCTTTCGCGCAATTATATTAACATCACACATACATACATACATACATATATGCCGTAAGATTTAGTTATATCTCGCGTTTGTAGAAACGACACACGCATCCGAGAATACATGAAAGAAAACAAGATGCGTATATGGCTGCGCTCCCATTGACTCCCGTTTGTAAGTAATAAACGTTGTCATTATCAATAAACGCGAGTGTCAAATTAAGTATCAAAGTCAAGGTGTCCGGTCGACGCAACGCGACGCGACGCGACGAGACGGTACGCAGCTATACGATATCCTTATTACTTTCGTTAGACAGGTATGTCTTTATCCGATTAATTATCCTTTGTCCTCACCAATTCTTTTGTACTATATACCAATATATCTTTGTACGAGAGATATTGTAATCGAGTCCCGAGGTTCATAGTAAAATTTAGCGGGACGACAAAAGCGAAGCATATTTAAAAATTTTGCCGTGTCGTCGTCGTCGTCATTGTCATCGTCATTGTCATTCTTTCATTCTTTCAAGCGAATGTTCGACCTGTAATTCGAAAGATCTTTGGGTTAAATGTAACTCAACTGGGGAAGAGAAAGAGAAAAACTGTAAAGCTGAACTGTACTCTCGAGAAACTACGATATATATTTCTTTTCTTCATAAAAATGGAATCTAGGCATGTGACACGTTGATGAGAGTTATCGATTAGCGATTATAAGTACTTGAGTAAGTACTTGAGAGACTATGTGATGTAACGATGACAGAGATCATCTTAGGATTAGACGTTAAAATTGCGTGCGTATCCTGGGTGTGTCGCGTGTGTCGCGTGTGTCCGCTTGAAGCTCTCTGATCACTCATTCTCATCGTTGCACGTTCCAAATGTCGCCTGCGCCCCTACGAATTAACGTACGATTACGCGTACACGTGAAAACGTATTTCATCAATATTTTGAGACATTGGTTGAGATCGGTTCAACCAATTTTATCATCGATAAGCGATGATGACGGAGTCATGTCATCAGTCATATTGGACTATTGGAGGAACGATCAGATCGCGACGAGCGAGCTAGTCTTGCCGATGCGATGCCGATGCGTAGGACCAAAATTATCCGCGTCTCTCTCTCTCTCTCTCTATCTCTAACTCGTTATGGCTTTTGCACACAGGACGCGGAAACGCTTGCCGCGCGGTAAGAAGCGACGCGGTAGCCAATCAACGTGTTGTTTTTCCGTAACAACCAAAAGTTTATTTCAATCCTTACCTTGCGGCATACGATATTTGTATAACGTTATATTAAAGAAATAAGACAGAAGGCAAACAAGGATGGATATAAGATGGATATAAGATGGAAATAGCGAGTTTTTATATAGAATACACAAACGCGAGAAGAGTATATGTTCCACAATATGTGTTTTACCCACTTCGAAGGAAACTGAGAGAGAGAGAGAGAGAGAGAGAGGAGAGCGAGAAAACTTGCACGTCTGGCTGAGATTATCTCTCGAAAGTGTACGAACGTCACGTCTAAGAATCTTTTACCTAGTTTAAGAAATAATCGAACTTTAGGTGTGATGTGATTTGATTCGTATTAGCTAAACATCCATTTTTGCACTTCTCTTCGATTGAATTAAACAAGCTAACAATAAGTGTGTAAACTTAATATATAGTCACTCACACGGCGAAAATCGCAAGACGATTACCGTTATTATTCTGCGTTTCTGCGATCAGCAGGAAAGATGGGATCGAATCCTCAGTTGTCATTGTCAGATAATACAGTAAATATTATTTCGTTCGTGTGATGTCCAAGTATTTATTACAGTAAAGTGTTCATTACGGTATTTCTGTATATATAATTATACTTTTTACGCGATACGTTTACAGATTCTTTTACAAAATGGATTTTATATAACGGAATTTTAGTTAGAATTAATTCGTTAAGGACCGTCTACAATAGCCGTAAGAGTATGCAGTAAGACGTAAGCAGTAAGTTACTGACTAATGGGATTTTTACAATTCAAGAATAATCAACTGTGGTTGGTCAATAACTTACTGGTTACGTCTTACTGCATTACTCTTACGGCTATTGTAGACGCGGTCCTTTACACATTTGTGATTCAATAATCCTCCTTTATTGTTAGTAATAATCAACGCTGTACTTTTTCCAATAGAATTCTAGCAAGGAATTTCATGTTATTTATAACGCACTTTTGCTCCCATTTGTTCGATATGAATTCAGAATTATATTGAAAGGAAATTAAAGGAAAAGCACGCTAGCGTATTATAGCATGATAGCGTTATACAATTACGTGTATTCGGAGCTCGCGTATTCACAATCAGCGTATTCAGAATCGATTCGGATCCTCGGTCTCGGCCGGATGTACGAGAGATCTCGAAAACGAGTCCTTGTATACTTATTGTCAGACTCTTAATGCTCTCGTCACTTTCTTCGATTGTGGATTCTTCGCGTTTCAGGAGGACTAACGGCGATACGGCACGGTGATCAATGATCGAACAAGCTGTGACCCTACGATAAATGCTGGATAAATGCTGAATTGTAAAACTTGGACGAGAATCCATTCGATGAATACTCGCGTATTCTTGAATGTTCATGTTGATGAAGGAAAATAGTCCTCCTGCAGATGAAGAAACGCGCTTGAAACTTTTACGCTTTGTAACCATTTTTAAAAGTGAGAATTTTCGTTCGATTTCACGAGACTTTCATTTCTCTTAATTCTCTTTTAGTTTACTTACTTTTTGCAGGAAAAATTCAGCTTGGTGACACGTCAACGGGTTATACGAAAGATTATTCATTCTTTTATTTCCCCCCCCCTCCCTCTCTCTCTCTCTCCCTCCCTCCCTTCCCCCCTTCTTTTTCTCTCTCATCGATTATACATTTTTAGTGTATAATCGCTAAATTCATTATTACATTATTGGATCTATAGATAAATGAATAAGCGGTCGACTACAATTTTGTTCTAATATTAAGGGAATTAAAAACGAAAGAAACACACATACACAGACACGGATGAGCCGATTTATGCACGTTCCACGCACGCTCCACGTACGCACGTCGCTCTTTGATCAAAGATTCTCGATTATCTTGGTCGTTTTTCGTCTATCTCCCTTGAGACTAAGGATTGAAATTATACAATTGTTAATATATTATCAACCATGAATTTATCTCTAAATGATAGTAACTTTCAATTCTGCTCGATGTTTGAATCCGTTTTGATCTTCTCAGCTAATAAGCAACACATAATACTGCGTACGAAAGATTTGCTTTGTTTTTAACGAGAATGTAGAATCCTTACGTATGATGCTTATAGATTGTTAGATTTTCATATACATCAATATCCTCGAGTGTATTTACTTCAGATCTTTATAGACATTCTTATTGTTAGTCTTGGCGACAAGTTTTATGAATGAGATCAGCTTCGCGAATTGTTTGGGATACGATATATATGTATATCGGGATAAAACTCTTGATCTCAATCGCATTCTTGATGTACCGCACATACCGATTGTCAATCTTCTTCCTCCGCTTATCAGTGACTTAATTAACTCTGCAAACTCTGCAAATATTGATAATACGATTGATTCATTAAGCAAAGTCGTCTTTCCCTTCACATTGGAAGAAAAAAGATAAACTCTAAACTGTGCAGCCAGTTCAGCAATAGAAAACATTATGTACATTATCTACATTACGTACATGCATTACGATCGTATTGTAACAGTTACGAGCCGAGATTTGTCGTATATTCAATGAAAGTCCTTATAATACGTGATACGTTTGATGAAACTTATGTTAAATGAAAGCAGTATTTGTTGGAAAGTTAGGCTAGAGAAGATCAAAGACCGTCGATGATAGAACTTTATCGAGCTCTCGATAAATACAAATAGTCATCTGATTAGGCGTCCCATTATATGTAATTCAGGACAACAGCCTGCAAATGTGCGATCTCTTTTGTACGTTTCTACTACGATCGCTATAGCCTGATAGCCCGCATTGTTTTGATACATTTACAATTCCCTTGTAGTGGTCTCTAGCGTTAATATCACGATCATTTACATTTTGTTATTAATTAAATTAGATTCTATTATTGTACGTGTGGTTTTACTTTGTCTAGTTATTTCTTTTCCGGTTTATATCTTTTTCCCACATCGTTGATTCGAAATCAACAAGTATAGGACGTGATGTTTCATCGTCGCTACACATCCGCCACCGGACGACTTGATTTTTACGATACAAGAAGATTCTTTCACGTTTGAGATATTACAATCCAAATTCTTGATAAAATGTCATAATAATTTTGTTGCACTGTACATTTTATTACGCATGCGATGTAAACGCCATCATTTTTAGAATTCTCTATCAAAATCTTTACGATAGACACAGAGTGCGAGAGTGAGATTAAGAGCGAGAGAGAGAGAGAGGGAGAGAGAGAGAGAGAGAGAGAGTGTGTGTGTGTGTGTTAAATCATTATACGTGACATTTAGCGTGTAGATGAAAAGGATCTCGACACTGTTGGAATTAACGAGGGGAATGACGATACCGCATTATTACACTATGCATTCGTTCACACTTTTATTATAAACAAGCTCCTCTTGATAATACATAATTGTAAAGACATGTTTATTCTTACGTGTACGTTGCTCATTTAACGATCGTTAGTCATATTCTACCAATGTGACTATCGTCGACTAAAATTTCACAAGCGGCGCGGCGACGTTACGCGAGATGCGACGTCGTAACACGATTATCGGTGATAGTCGATTTCTAAAATCCTCGGCGTTTTTTTTTCATAAATCTGCCTATCCCTCAAGTAGATACGATTACTGTTATCGATATACTTTATTGCTCTAACTCAAAAACCTATAAGGCATGTGTTACGGTTCGCCTTACGAAAAAAATGTTCATGTCCCAATAACGTTAGAATCACATTGTCCTTTTCTACGGGATCAAAATGTATTACTGACACTTCGTTCGTTGTATTATTCCTCGAATTTCGACGATAAATGTAAACCATAAACAACATACAGAACGAATGTGAAAAGCTGATCGTGCAATTTACAAGATATTTGTGCCTGCAGCTTTAACAACAGAAGAAAATAAAACGTCTCTCTCTTGATCATTCAGCTATAACCCAGTATTATGTATTCGCCCTCTCGAGCATGAAATATAATTCTACAAAATTCTGCGACATACTATTTTAATCTTGACACATATTCAGAAAATATTCAAGCAAGAGATTGTAATAATTAAAATAAATAGTTAAAGTCTCTTTCTACGCGTGCGAAAATCAGACATAAGATCTTGAAATTTCAACAATCTCCGATTGCACAAGTTGATATTTTTCCTTATCGCCAAAGATATCTAGACATCATTGGCGATAAGCAAAAGAGGCGATAATCGCCTATATCTATTTGGAGTCTAATAACGTAATAACGAGAAAATATGTACAAACAGAGACGAAATGTTTTTTATGGCAAGCCTTCGACCAGCATGCTAATTTTGCACCGCTCATTTCATCGACAACAATCTCTTTGAAAAATATACGAAGCCGTATGATAATGACATACAACTCGGATAAATAATCATAGCTGCTAATATACTTGCTGATAATCATGTATGTAGATAATATTATAAACGTAAATTATATACACAGAGATTGAAACTCTTGTTTTTCAACACACTAAAGAGAATACGGATTCACTATAAATATCGATTGTGACACAAGGTGGCAAAAAAAATTTATTAAACTTCGGTATTCGAGAAACCGATCAATATCCATTCCAATTTGATACCATCGTCATAAGCGCAAAGTATATACGGATACGTAATGATGTTTACAGTGCCATCAGATATCTTGTAGATGCATCTATACATCGAAATACCGTTCAAATTGAAATTTACGTATATATCACAAGATCTGTTCATGCCGATCAGGACCCTCCATATTTATTGATCCATATTGATTTGATCGGTAAATTAAAGCATTATCATAGTCGCAATTTCGCAATTGATGCGCGAATTTCGTTTTTATTATCGTTACTACTTGCAGTACCGTTGAAGACGACTCAGCCACCTCGTAATTCGCCGCCCTCGTCGCTGCTCCGTCTCCTGTTGCGACCTCGACCTACAAAATAATCAACATGACTCGTGTAATTTTGTCATACGAACAGGAATGAACAGTAAACGCGGTCATCTTCTTAAATATATTCTCAAATAACTTGATATTATTTGTGCTATCCGTTTCACATCAACAAACAAAAACAGATGCGCAAGATCACAGTTTTGAATATATTGAATATATTGAATATAGTTGTATAACAGAGAAAAGATGATAATTAAGGAGGTTGTAAGAAGAGACTAAGAAATGTTAAGAATGGCATAAAATTTAAAACTTTTTAAGCTTTTTTATAAATAATGTCAGCAAGTGAATTTTTTTAGATTTTTTCCGGCCAGTGTTAAGAACATTTATAACAAAGTATGTGATTTTTTAATGGATTCTAATGGGAGACTCGCGATGCTGCATATCAATTACATCAATAAAAAGGTCTATTAAAAATGTTAAGAACTGAATAAATTTATATTTAATATACATATAAAGAATATCATACTAAAAGTTCTTTCAAATATTTGAAAAATATGACCACTTATATGATTTCCTCACAGTAATCGCAAAAATTCTTGTAGTTTCTTATAAATGTTCTCAAAACCTAACGTGATAAAAATTTTAAAAGATTTACATGCTGACATTATTTATAAAAGAGCTTGTATGCAATTCTTAGAATTTTCGATTCTCTTCACAACTTTCTTCATTAATTTTTCGAAATTATTTATTTTTTGTCCTTAACTTAATTATCCAGCTGAAAAAAATTATATATCAAAAATTAGAATAAATTTTAAGAGATATACAGACACATAGAATCATACATAAAAATTTATATATGTATACGTAATATTCTATGCGCTATATTCAGCTACATAAATACATGCTAAAAAACGTTATTCGCACAAAACTATCCCTTGTATATGTAAAATAAATATATTTCCAATAGACTTTTAATTGTTAACGTTAAATGACATTTTAACATTCTAAGTTAGGAGTAAAAAAATTATATATAATTTTTTGCAAACTTATCACAAACTAATTTTTTTTCAATACACATCCAGAATTTAAAAATAATTCTTTAAAGTTGCATTTTATTACACTACTTTTCTTTTAATATGATTTTAATGAGAATTCGGGATTAGAGTATTTATCATTGCATATATATCAAAAACTTTTCGCCAATTAGTGAAACAAAAATTTTATTTCTCGCAGTTTTGAGATGCACGCAGTAGCGTGACTTTACATTAAGTGTAATCATCCAACAACTACTCGTAAATTTCGTATTTGTTACTCGTATATAATATTAATAACGGCGCTAGTCAGATCGATGAAAGAATTGTAGCATTTTTTTATGTCTTACATCTTGGTTCAATTTCAATGATGCAATGATGACAGTAAACCAAGTATTTCATTTTGATATAATGATATTTACCAGAGACGTGTTTTTTGAAGATACCGAATCTAGATATATGCGTAATTTGAAATACCTAGTAATTAACATAAATAGCATAACCATGACTAGAAAATATTCCAAATAAATGAAATAAAGAAAATCTATTTATTTAGTTTCAAGAAAAAAAAGAAATGAAAGGAAATAAATAAATGTTGCTAACTTTTTCAGTTTCGAACAACTCTAGCAAGATTGAGCAAGTGCGAAACATATTAGCATTAATAATAAGATGTGTGCGTGTTAGGCATTATCAAAATAACTATAACTTATAATTTTATACATGACACAGAAAAAAAAACCGGTTTCTGTCAATTCATCGATTTTTATACTCAACTAAGAAATTTGGACAAGGACACGCCCAATGCAATAAAACTCAGATAAAGCTTTACATCTTCCAATGTCAACCATCATTTAATACCTGTGCACAACAGTGAGGAAAACTCCGAAAAAATCTTGGATTTATGTTTCCTACTTATGTATTCCTGTACATTAGTTAGTATAGCGAATTATCGCGAAGTGATCCCGAAGGGAATACTATTATAAATTTTCACTACCTCTGCGTATCTGATTGAGGCATGCCAGCATTCTGATCATAAAAACCGCAGGTACAGTAATTGTGTCTTTGGTCTCTTCCAACATAACTGCATTTCTTTTTTTCAGCTGAAAGCAAAATCAAACGTCAATTTTCAAACTTATTCTATCTTTCCATGTATGAGGATACTGTCAATACACTGGTTTCTTTATTCCTATTTAAATAATTTAAAATAAAAAACGGCTTACGTCTTCCGCAAACTTTTCGTCAAAGCTCGGTTCGTCGTTGATCGGCGCCCACAGTTTCACGTCGTAATCAATGCCGGAAGTGGCCAGCATTGGAAGATACGGATGCGGTTGCAAGCAATTGACTACGTGTTGATCCGCTTCCAGCAACATACATAATCTTGCGCTGTCTCTTTCCCATACGAACACGTGACCGCAATCGCTACCCGACATGACGAAATCGTTGCCCCAGAAATTCGCTTCCTTGATCATGGTCCTAAAGAAACTAGAGTCAAAAGTGGGGAAAAGGCAAATAGTCAGAGATAATTCGGCGACTTTAATATCGCACAGTCCGCCCAGTCCGCTCGGAGGCTTTTTCGGAACTACTCGGGTCAATGATTTGGCTTCCGATCTTTCAGACGTTTACACGTGGGTGCACTTTGATTAGACGAGGACTCAGTTATAAAGTTATCGTCATTCAAGATGGCAGCGACCAAACTCGCCAAGTAGATTTGATGAATGGTGATTACAAACTATGTAATCGGCATTACAAATCGACATTCCTTCGTCCCTCGTCAACTTCTTGGCGTAATTATTACTTAATATCGTGTTAATCTAATAACTACCAATAGCTACTAATAAATAAATACTAATGGTCCTCACTTCTAAACAATTTCTATACAAATCACTCACATGAATTTAACAGCATATACTTAAGAGCGCGTGTGTCGCTCTCATTAGCAATTTGGAGTTTGATGATGCGATATTACAAGTCGAGTTAAAAATAGATCAAACCTGGCATTTCTATGTCCCATATATTTTCGTTTTACGCAGAGCTCCGTTAAATAGGCATCATCGAACGTCTCATGTCCTTGCGGCGAACGAGCATTGGCGATTGCTTCGTCCATCCCGTCGACTGGATTTATTAACCTGTAAATATCAAAGTTATTGCTAAAGATGAAAAAATTTCAATTCTAGAAACGAAATACGAAAGGAAAAAGATATCAAAAATATCTTTTTTAATAAATGATATTCTTTTTTCTTTCGTATTTCGTTTCTAGAATAAGATATTCAAAGAAACGCGAGTAATTTAAGTAAAATCTTTATTGTAATGTTTCAACAGACCTTTCAGCTGATTGGATATCTTCGTCATCGCTATCAATGTACACAGTCTCTGTAACTTCTGCAAAAAATGCCACAAATAAATAGATTTATTAAATAAATATATAAACGTATAAATATATAAGTATATATGCGCGCACATGCACACACACACACGCACGCACGCACACACAATTTATAAAACGATGAAGAAGAGCTTTTAAAGAGAGCGACTACACAATGATGATACTCACTTTTGTAATGACGACGGTTGCGATTACTGCTTGGGCCTGCGTCGAGAGTTCCATCACTACTTCCAGATGGTCCTGACAAATTACAAAGTCAATTATATTAATGTATATATTTGAGATAATCAAGGATTTCAACTACTCACCTGGATGGTAACTGTCGCGAGTCACTTCGTCCCCGACACCAAGTGATATTGTAGCACTAGTTGAGCTTTTGTCAGAATACGTTAAACTCACAGCAGGTTCACTACCATGTCTGTTAAATTAAATAGATATATTTTATTGGATATTCTCACATCTTCACATTTTCACGTCAATTTAAAATATATATTAATATTTCAAAGAAAGAAAACAGATCTCAATAAGATATAAATCTTCTTACCTTTCAAGGAAACCGTCCCGCATCGTTGTTAATCTATCCTGAAGGTTCTCCATCATATTCTCCTGTTTGCTAGTTATATTTGTACATGAGGTTTCATTCTCATTTCTGTTTCGATTCCATACATCATCATGCTCAGTTCTCTCATGACTGGTTGTAGATTTTACACAAGTGATTTGTGCTTGATCGCTTTGACTAGATTCAGTTTCCATAGGAACATCATCGTTCATAGTCGCGGATATATTCGGCGACGCTAATTGATTATATTCCTGAGGTTGTTCGATCTCTCTCGTTTGGGGTCTTTCAATATTGAGCGTTTCATCCATATCTGTATCTGTGCTTTCGACCCTATCAGCGTGCATACTTGTATTTCCTAAAAACGGCACTTTAATAGAATCAAGTCTGTGTATCGAAATGTATATCACACATGTGTATCTATTTTGTTTACCACTTGTTCCCGAAGTATTGCTTTGCTCTGCGCTCAATTCAACCGTGTCGTTCCTCTCTACATTCAGTTCAGGATTATTCTCAGCGTTTTGAATAACTTCTGGTTGCTCGATAACACCTTCCAAACTATCCTCACCTCCAGCACTCAGAGCAGCTCGTGTGGCCGGGTCGTTCAACATTCTGCTGAGCACGTCCGTCATTCTCTGCATCAAGGACGTATGCAACACCGGTCTTGCCTGAGCGATTTCTGACGAACGACATGTCATGATATTGGAATTTCTTGAACAAGATATAAATAAGATGTAAAATAAGGAAAATCAATTTACCTGTACCACTGCGACGTCCTCCTTCTCTTTCTGGACGCGCATCGGGACCAGTATCGGACCAATCGCCGCGAAGTCTCAAACGACGAACTGGTTGAGGCGATCTTAACGAATGCTTCTTTCCTTTTCCTTTTCCCATTGTCGCATCTTTTCGCAGCTGCAAACTCCCTTGATCCTGGATACAAATTCCCAAAATAAATTAAATGTAATAATATATTGATAGAAATCATAAAATATATGTATCTCGGGGAGAAATATATATTTAGATAAAATATGGAAGCAACATATTGTGACATGTTAAACGAAAAGCAATCATTGCGTTTTGCGTTACTTTGATACTGAATAAGTAGAGATGATCGCTGCTGTAGCTGACAAGGACGTCTTGTCCATCCGGGCTATAGGTCAACGACGTAATCCTGTAAGAATTGCCTTCGAATTCTGGGACAGTGAAACTGCATAGCGGTCTCACTGAACTTTCCACATTTGTCCAACCTAGAGAATACGCATACACATGTAATCACGGTACGCTATACCATGGCACGTAACGCAGTTATGTCCCGTAAAGATTACCAGTGGCCGAGGTACCGAGAGTTCTCCTGTCGAACGTTCTTACAGTGCTGTCGGAACAACCGATCGCTATTTGGTGAGGCAATACAGGATTCACGGACAAAGCGGTCACGGCTCTTTGACACGAGATTAGTACATCCTAGAAAAATGTGATTTAATAAATGTATATCTATTCCGAATATACTATACATATATATTATGCATATAATATTAGTATAGTTTCAAAAGTATATTAATTAAAGTAAAAATTATAGCGAATAATGCCTACCTCTCTACATCTCGTAGCGCTACACTTGTCCTTCACCCTGAGATCAAACCATCTCACAGTCCCGTCTTCTCCACAGCTTAGGAAACTATGCGGCTCACCGGGTATTGTCGCTATTTCATAAGTAGTGCCGGTGTGACAAGTGAATTGATTATGGAACGTTTCCGTTCTTCTCGTCAAATCTGTAAACGTGATATTAATACTCGGTAAAAGAGATGACGCGATTGAAATACTCGATAATATCTCATTAATATATTTTGTCCAATCACACAAATATAGTCCATTAATTTTTATACCTGTATACAAAATAATGCCGTCTCCGCTGCAAGAAACAATACGGTGATCTCCACTATTAGGCAAAAATTTGGCACTAAAAATATTTGCTCTGTGACTCGTCTTATAGTCCTCTAATACCTTAAATAGAAAAAGATTATCTAAAGTAATGTAAAAAAAATATAAATATTATTATTGTTAAAGTAATAAATAATATAAAATATCGTGTAATTTTTGTAATTTCTAGTTGTTAAATTAAATTTATCATACAATCAAAACAATCTCTGATATACGATTAATAATATGTACTTTGTTGTAATGTTATTCAAACAAAGAAAAGCAATGCGACATTATGAGCGTTTCACCATGGTTTTAAATTGATAAGGTGAGTCTGGATTGACATGTATATTTGGTACACAGTACCAAACGATAAAATTAATTGTGTGCATGTGTATCACAGTGTATCCGATGAACCTACACCAGCATCCAACTTGGCATCGGCATCTCAGTATCTACTATTTCGATGTTGGACCTTGACTACCCAAAATTAACTACCCAAAATATTTCCTTGAAAAGGTTTAATATCACGTGTGTTTAACGTTTAAATTTTTTCAACTACTTTTCTGCACACCCCACATATAGCTCAATAATATAAATAAATAACTAACATCTATCTTGTTATTAAAATAAACACTTTTTTCACATGACATAATGTAACACATAATAGAATAGTATAGTTTTATACTTTATATAAGTATAAAGTAATTCAATGATAAATCATTATTAAATATCATTAATCAGTGTCGATCAAAACTAAGAACTGGTCTGAAAAATCTAAGTAGGATATAAGAAAAATATGTGGCTGTTTTCTTCTACAAATAAAGTAGCACAATCAGATCTAACAATTATCTCGCTACGTTTTACATTCCGTAGAAATGTAAAAATGTAAAAATATAAAATTTAAAATACATTTTGCGTGGAAATATACATTACATCCTCAGGATAGAGTGTCAGAGATGAAAAAAAATATTTTGAGGATCGCCGAGTGTAATTAACTTTCTAAACTAACACACGCGCGCGCGTGCGCACGCACACACACACGCACACAACTTTCAAGGATAAAATCAAAAATAATCTTGGCACAATCTTCTCTCTGACGGGGAGAAATAAATTTAAAATTTAAAGGAAAGTGACGGAATTGCTTGATAGACAATTTGTGTCTGGGATAGGATAGTAATGTTTTTGCTGCTAAATTAAAATATGTTCCAATGTTCAAATGCATATTTAATATATTTAGTATTTAGGGTCCTGTCAAAATAATAATCATTATACTTATAATCTTAAAATCTTGATAAGCATACAATATAAATGTACCTCATAATTATGTGCATTAGTTAGAACAAGATGTTGATCGTCACTCCCAGACAGTATCAATTCCCCATTGCTGTTCCAACAGATAGAATTCACGCAACCATTGTGGACCTTCAATCTCTTGAGCAGTGACATACGCTGCATTAGTTGTAAGCTAGCTGTTCGACAAGAAATGGATACTTGCGTCAAACGCGACATTCATATAATCTATTGTAATTGAAATAAACATGAACTTGTAATCAGATGTAGCAGGATAAGATACAGGTAAACAACCTGTATCTTATCTTGTAAATTGTAGCCTGAGTTGAAAATGGCAAAAAAAGAACAGTAAAAGACATTACAGATTGGAGATTGGATAATATACAACCAATATATATATATATATATATATATAACTCGAAAGAGACAACTTGAGCGAAATCATACACCCGTAGATGATACTCTGTGCGTCTATCACCTTTGCTGCTAGAGTAAAGCTTCAGCCTCGTGCAATCGTCGTATGGTTGGTAATAAATATCGCGGAAGATGCTGACGCGCGTCTTCCTCATGGTTGAAATTTCGGTGGAGTTAGCCAGCTGACTTTCAATCTCAACGGCGCACTCGGTCGAATCGCCGCTACCAGCCGCTACTCGCAGCAAATGGATCGCACGAGAGAATTATTGTCGAGTGAAATCGCGGGTCCTTCTCCGTCGAGTTGTTAGGAATTCCGCGGCATGCAGTTACGCAGCAAAAATCCTGTCGATGCGTCGACGTGACATGGCACGATGGCACACTCGAAACTAAAAATAAACACGACGTTGCACTTGCAGCTTGCAGCTCGCAGCTCGCAGCTTGCAGCTCGCAGCTTGCACCTCGCAGCTTGCAGCGCGGAATCGTGGTATCAGGTATCTGGTATGTACAAGGCTACAAGGTATTACGATCTCGACGATCATCCGCGCTCCCTCGCCCTCGCCCTCGAGCCTTGAGACAGCTGAGTCGAGACACTCGAGACTCGAGCTGGAGATGCTTCGGACTGTTCGGAGTTCGGACACTTCGGACAAACAGCTGACTGCTGAGAGATTGCTTCGTATATGTAAGATGTATGTACATACATTACACATGTACGTAAGTAAATATACACACGAATACCACCTCGACACAACTGCACAACACAAATTATAGTCTCAACACTCTCAACCAACGAACCGACTCAACCTCAACTCAACCTCGGCCGCCTCGGCGGTGCTCGGCTCGGCCAGCCTCGGCGTTGCTCGGCGTTGCTCGGCATCTCTCGGCGTCTCTCGGTATATCTCGGGTATCTCGGGACTCTTCACTCTTCACTCTTTACCGCTTACCTCTGGCCATCTCTGGCTCTGGCTCTGGCTGTCTCGCAAGGCTGCGCAACGACACGCGAAGCTCGGGCTCGGGGCGCGCGCATATACTTACCTACGTACATATATCATGTATGTACTTTTGTACCTACATTCTTAGTTCCTACATTTGTGCATGAGATTCAGAATGTTGTTTGACAAGACAATTAACCATATTAAATAGAATAAGTATAAAACTTTAGCATCACGTAAGGATGTATCGCATGAAACATAAAATAATTTAAGTAACTTGTTTCCGGAAACGTCCTGCTTAAGTCGTATTTCGTATTGTCACATATATACACGGAGTGTCCCATATCCTACTATTAGTTAATAACAATTATAACGCTTATAACTGCAAATTTGAAAATTTTTATAATTTCATGTGCTTGGAATTTAGAACCACAAAAATTTAAATTTAAATCGTGGAACTCGATAAAATGTAATCCTTTCGTCAATAAAGTAAGATAGAAGATACCAATTACTTCAAGTCGGTAAAGTCACCGCTAATTTTATCGGTAAATTTTGTCGGTAATTTCATGTCAATGAATTTCGTCCATACAATTCTCGAATCATACATATACAACAAAAGCTAGGTAATTAAAGTAAATAAAATATAATAAAAAAAAAGTCAAAATTTGACACACACGCAAAGTATTGTACTTTTCATTCAAATAGTAAATATAAATCGGATATACGTATATACTATTATCATACAAAACTCACTGTAAATAGTTTTTTTCTTTTGTGTTATTTTATCCCTCTAAAAAGGGATATTAATTTTAAGTTAAATTTAAAATAAAAAATGATAAACTGACTATTTATATATTTATTTATAAAATAAATAAATAAAATTATATTATTTCATTATCCAAAGCTGCTTCGTCAATAAACACGTAAACAATATTTGCTCAACTTTTAATAAAATTAGAAAAGATTCGAGGTTGGAAATTTTTAATACGTGATTAAAAGATTAATATTATATCACAATTTACAATAGATTATTGCATATAATTTTACATTATATATGTATATAATAAAATGTATAACACACATAATTATAAAAATAATATATCTTTATATTATATATTTTTCTACATTAATACATATGTATATGTGTATATATCATATATTATTATGTATTACAGATTAAGAGAGAATGATTCTATATTAATAATCCACAAGATAAAATTTTCTATTTCCTACGATACTTTTCCGGAACATTTAATATATGAATTTTCAATCCGCTCTCGCCGAGAAACTTTCAGACGACGTTTCCTCTATTTTTAGATTAGACTACTCGCGCGAAGACTTAGGTCTTTTTGTAGCCCTCCCCCCTCCCCCTGCTCCTTCCCTCGAGGAGCGAGCAGGCTTTGGCGTGGCCAAGTAAAACTCAAAAGAATCACATCGAATCGCTGCTCGAAAATCGTTTCATTATATTAAATGTTATTTGATCATTTCCGCCAAGTAAAGACAAAAGAACAAAACAATATTAATTCGACTCCTCATATTTGAGATTCATGATTAATCATACATTGGTATAACAATAACATAACGAATATATATATATATATATATATATATATATATTCATAAAGTACAAATTTCATTTTAATTATACCTATTCTTTGATTCCATTGTAAAAAATTTATTAAGACTTAATAATTGTGGCTCTAGAAAAAAGAAGAGTAGGCGTATTCTCATACCCAATCGTCGTCTGATAAGATTCCGTAAAATATACGATTGTTTATTATCACGTACGGAAGCGAGAGATATTTATATGCCTTATCACGAAGAATTTACGAAATTATATGATGGCAAGGACCTTCAACTATATCGCAGGAATTTCTTAGTCGCCTGTAAACATTATTACAAAAAGATTCGTTTACTTAATTTATATCGAACTTTATATATGTACACGTTCTCTTTATATTTTGTTCATATACACACAAATTCACGGGCACTTCTTTCACATTAATAAGAAATTTATAATTTAATTCATTTATGTACATAGACAAATACTGAAATTTCTCATAAAAGGTGATGAGAAGAAGAAAATGAAACAAATTGGCGTGTTCTTTAACGCTCTGTATTGAAATCTTAAAATTGCTTTTATTCATTGATAAGTCCTCTTCGTCTTCATTTGAATCGTCGTCTTCGGAATCCTGACGACATCTTTACCTGACAGTATTAGAACCTTCAACTTCAATCTAATGCTGCCCGGTAAGATGTGAACAGATACTCCATCCGCCGGCAGCCATCTTGCCGCCACGTGAAGAGCATCTTTGCTCTTTGTAAGTCACTTCTTTTTTTCAACTGCACTTTCTGGCACATTCTCTCTTTTTTTCTTCTTTTATCCGCTGGATATCCGATACTTGACTTTGGAATGTGGACCTTGTCGAAATTACTAAAAAAAAAAATGAATTAAAAAATGACTATAGGTATATTATACGTATATTTTTGACTGATAATGTCTAATTACGTTCATGTTTCTTTTTATCTCTCTCTCTCTCTCTCTCTCTCTCTCTCTCTCTCTCTCTCTCTCTCACTCACTCTCTCTCTCTCTCTCACTCTCTCTCACTCACTCACTCACTCAATAAAACAATTTTACATTAAGAAAATTAATAAGTGTGCAAGCATCATTTTCTGATCATTTATGAAATCGAAATATCATAGAAGTCACATTCTCGTTCAAGAATTACGGGAAAGAACGTGGCCTCAAATTGTCAAGTCTTTTTTTTTTTTAATTGCGTTTTACATTGAGCGACGCTTATGTAGTGGGCGCGCAGCATATTTCACGTTTTCTCTCTTGCTTTCTAACCATATCTACTTTTCGGTCACTCGCACGGCCACATTTAAATATTTAAAACGAAAATCCTCAGAAACGACGGACGATCCCTGCATTTATATGCAGGTGTCGTCACAGCAATATTCGTGAAAGCGAGTTCCAAACTGGTCGTCGCACCAGCGCGGCTTAAACGAATGGATTATATAGGTGACAAAAATAACGCAACATTTCTTTATTTATAAAATATTTAAAAGGAAACTAATATTATAAATCATAATCTTATATATACCATTTCTTGTTACTTAATATATATATATTTTTTTTTTTTTTTTTTACATAATGTAATTCCCCTGATTGTATAATAAGATTAAAGTAAAATCATAAACAAATAACATCTTACAAGATATTTGTTTATAATTTGTTTTATTTTAATATTTTGACGTGAGAATGATACGAAATATTTAATTAAATATTCATTTTTGCGATAACTTCTCACTCTAATAGTTTTATACGATTAAATAATGAGACGAATCAGTAAATTTAAGAAAAAAATGTGCAATTTGCAATGTACGTATATAAAAGTGACAATCGCTCGATACTACTCGCAACTGGTACGTTATACTGATTCTAATGGTTGTATCGATAACTCTTTAGGATAATATAACTGTATAAGACTGATATCCACAATGAACATTAACACACTTCTTAAAGACGGCTGCGTCTGACAAATTTATTTACGAATAATTTCCTTTATTGTGTGTGCAGATATTTCAATTTTCATTTGTTTAAAGAAAGATGTAACAGCTTAATTTAATATTAATTAAGTTAACTTTGAAAAATCTCAAAAAATTAAATTTAAGAAGTCAACGTTTTATAAATTACTTTATTTTAATTTAAAAAGAAAATAAAAAGATAAAAATAAATAAAGCTATGAAAATCAAAAAGTGAGAGAGTATTCTCAATTAATCACTAACAAGTACTTAATGTCATTTCCTTATTTCTTTGCCTGCGTGCGATCGTGGCGAAATGGGTAAATGCAAAGCAATGTGAGAACAACGTAAGTAAAAGGAAAAAAAATTTTTACCGAGGCGGTAAAGTTCAGATTGGAGACTGAGTTACTGTGAGTTTGTAACAGAATACGCGTTATGCTTTCGTACGTATCATTGTATTATCAATAATTATCTAAAGTGTTGCAGTATAACGACAGAAGACCGATAACCGTCGAAAATCGTAATCTCAAGGAAAAAATTTTCATCATTTTATAAGCATCACTCCATTGGAGAAGTAATGTTCAAACACACATTTTTGTATTATAAATATTATATTACTGTATACAATATAAATAGAATTCTATATATTTTTATATAGAAAATTAATTGCACTATATACTTTTACATTACATAAAGGCGTTGTACTTGGCAACGTTACATCTTATTCACTTTCTCTTACGATTGCAATCCTTCATATAGAATTATAGAAAAATGACTGGAAATTTTTTCATTTATAGGCAAAAAGTGGCGAAAACAGAAAGTACCGAACTATAGCAGAATAAACGTAGATGTACGTGATATTATACGTGTATCGATATCCAATGATTCTCTTAACATTCGACGAGCTATCGAAAAACACTTGTTCAAACCGAAATCAATCTGTATCAATATATTGATAATTTTGACACTGGTTTCGAGATATCGACAAGATTACTGAATATAATATACTTAAAACCCTTATTTAATATGAAACTGAATAATTTATATGTCTTTTCTTTTCTTATATGTGATGTGATTATAACATAGAGATAAAACAAAAATTGCTGTAAGAAAAGTAATAATTATTTAGAAACTGATAGTATCTGCTGCTTGATATTGTCAAGTCGATATCAAGAGAGAATGAAAAGTATCTCGTATTTAAAAATGTATTATTAGAAGAAAACAGTCGTGTCTATGTAATTCCGAAAATTTAGGAAGACATTAAAAGACTTGGACAAGTAATTACGAAATGTGGCATCTTACGAAAGAAAAATCGTTTCTAAATATTTAGATAAGCAAATTAATCAGAGTGTATATATATATATATATATATATATATATATATATATATATATTTTTATAGTATCTCGGACATTTTGAACGTGAAAGATTAAGCAGGTAAACTTGAAATAAGTGTAAAAAGAACTGTTATTATTAAATGATCTCCCTTGACAATGTCATCCGGCAAGAGAGAGATAGGGGGAGGGGAAATCCTTACAAATTTATTACAAAAATTCGTAAAGAAAGTTTATCAAGCAAAATGTTGAAACATCTTACAAGTGTCAAGTATTGCGTTGCTTGCATCCACCTGCGACGTGTATCGCGAGTCGCGAGGCCTTCGATTCCGAAGGAAACGCGAGAAATAAGATGGATGCTGGATGAATGGAAATGTCGGGTTATTATAAGATGTGAGATATGCGGCTGAGGCACCATGTTTGTTGCAGATGCAAATGAAGCCTCTCGATCAACATACCGCACGCGTATCATACGAATGATACGTATTAAAGTACGCAAATGACTTGGCGAATTCACGATCGTAAGTTTTCTGATTGTAACGATACCAAGAGATGGTAATTAGAGTCAGTGCTAATCGTAAATAAATTATTAAAAATCTTATTACTGTTTGTTAAACTTGCATAAAAGAAGTCACATAAAGTTAAACGTTATTATTACATTGTTTAATCTTTCCTCTCTTTCTCTCTGTAATTTTTTTTCTATCGTATACCGACCTAATCATAAAAGCCTAATCATGAAAAAAGTCTTCACTTACGGTCTTGTACATAATATCGTTCAAATTGTACAAAAACTCACCTATCCGTTATTTAAAGTTATTTAAAACAATAATACAAATATTTATAATTTATATTGTACTAATATTATATAATAGAGTAGTACATCCCATGGTATGTAAATTAAGGTATATGATACCATTGTGTTATGGTAACGTATTAAGTTTACGACGTATACTTATAATGAGTTGTGATTATGTTACATATGTTACAAATACGAATGTCGAAAACGTGGTATAATGTACATGGCATAATGTTAAAAAAGTACAAGTTAATTAATACTTATATTTTTTCGGATACATTAGCGTAATGTCGAATAAATCTATACAAATTTCATAGAAATCAAATTAGACTGAAAATAAAAGCTGCCACAATTATTTCGGTCAACTAAACATGTCAATAAAGTAACGATTAGGTTATATAGAGGACGAGCTCCGACCTCTATATAAACACCTTGATATATTATATACATATTAATCACGTGTTTAAGTGTTTTTTCGGCAAGTAGAGAAAGATGAAGAGAGAAAGAGAGAGAGAGAGAGAGAGAGAAAGAGAGAGAGAGGAGAAAAGAAATGGAATGGGGAGAGAGAGAAATAGAGGAAGAGAGGGACGGAAAGGGAGAGAAAGAGAGAACGAAGGACAGTGAGAAAAAGGCGGAGAGAGTCAAGAGAGAGGATACCGTTGCATAAGCTATATTTAACCGCACCTGCTGGCGCCAGACTATCCACGCTCGCGCATGCGCTATACGTGACTGTCGACGCGACACATTCTCTCTCTCTCTCTCTCTCTCTCTCTCTCGACGCGTTTCGAGTATAAGCGAGGGGATCTACACTCTCTATCTACACTCTACAGCTCCTCCATCCGGCGGAGGATAAGAGCGTGCTGCTGCTCGCTATCCACGCTCAAACAAGGTACCAGTTAGGTGCCGTATATGCCTTTACATTTAATTTTAAGTTAAACCCTTTCAGGTCGTAGTTACATCCAGATATTATTCACACATCGATCAAAATGATAATAACTTTCAATTAAAATATCCCAAGTCTATCTTTTTAAGCTCTTTATTTCACATTGTCATAGATGTGTGGAATACAGCTGTTATATTGTTAAGCACAGCTACGATATTCAGGAATGAGAATTTCTCTATCTAGTTTAGATCAATAGGATATTTGACATAGACACTTTCAAACTCTTATTTCAGAGTGGATAAAAGAAACGTAAACATTCCCGAATAAAAACAGTATAAAAGTGTTGAATTCAGAGATACAACAAGATAGAAAAACTTACGAGTAAGAGTGATACGTCGAAATAAACTTGATATGACACGGGAATGACCTCAGGGAACTCTATGCTCTATATCTATAACGTGGTTAATTTAATTAAACACTACGCCATCAGTACTCGGTACTGGGTGCGCCGTTCATCCGAGCGAAATTCGCTCGATGTAGGAATGAAAACTATTCCATTTATTATTAAGTAGTTAAATACTCTAGCGCATTTTCTTTTGAAATAATATGAAATTACGCTTCAAAGGTAACATTTTAAGATTATGTGCAGTATTTATTTAGTTTAAATACTTTAAATAATCATTTAAGTAATTCGGTATTATTTATTATAGTTTCAGAAATCCTGAGGAAATATAAATTTTTATAAGCTCAACTTTGTATCACGTTTATAGCTGTTTCTTTACGTCACATTGACGCTTTACAAGTTAAAAAAAAAAAGAAAAAACGACGCAATTACAAATAATAAAAATTAAATAAAATATTTCACTACTTAGTACTTATTCTTTATAGTTTACACATTTGATATTTTTAATTCAGTACCTATCTTCACGATTCATTTACGAACTGTGCTAAAAACACGTGGTGACCACGTTATCTCGCCATTACGTAATTGATAGTGAGTTACACTTCGACCCGACATCGTACCGAAAATATTAATTTTTTATGTTTTCGCATATTTATTTCACTCTCTTACATCTTATGCTACAAAAAGAAAAAAGAAAACAAATATCGTAAAAACAAAACAGAATAAATAAATTATTAAACGAATAAAGTAGTTTTCGTAATAAATAAATAAATTTTATACTTTAGATTAACGTTATCTTTTTTCAAAATACTATTTTCCCAAATTCATATTACATTAACAATAAGTATCTTAATATTTTACGTTAAAAAAAGACCAGTTCAGCATTCCAACAACAAAATAATATTCATAAAAGAAAATTATATTAATATTATAATATAATATAGTATAACGTATATAGATGTCTCATATATGAGTAAAACATTTAGAATCAATGTTAAAAATTATGCATTTGCCAGATAAGTTATTTCACGGATTACTTCTCATACATTACGCACTTTTCTTATTTTACACTAAAAAAATTACATGTGCTGCATTCTATAACAGTAAAAAAAATTAATTAATTAATAGTCATGATAATTAATATCACATTTAAATAGAATTTCTCTAATTTTTTTTTATAATTTATAAAATTGTCGAAAATATACAACACACACACGCGCGCACACGCACGCACACACACACACACACACACACACACACATGTATTTATAAATTATTTAAATCTTTCAGAATATTACACATATTCTAATATTACATATTTATAAACGAAAGTTTTATAAAGTCAGTTATATAAATTAAAAAATGTTTAAGAAATTTTTTTTTTATTTAAGAATAAGAAATTGTAGAATAAATGTATATATAGAAGCAGAGGGTAAGAAGGAGAAAGAAAGAGAAAAAAATTATAGATAGGATTATTACAAATGGAAGAGGTAAAAAATGTAGAATAAAATGAGATAATGTGGTTTATCTTTCTCACACGAAAAATTAAATATTGCAGAAAACAGCAACCATTTTGGATATGTCAATTTCCTGTTTAAAACTTTCATTTTAACACATTATTTAGTACATATATCCAAGTGAATAAGAAAATTTTAGGGTAGTAACAGATTCATATTTTTTAAATTTATATGACTAAATTTTTCTTGAGACTAAACTCTTAAAAGTTTTATTTTGAGATACAAGAAAAATGCGCAAAATATTTGTATAGTCCAATAAAATTATTATCAATGTTCTATATAAAAGTTGCTTTAAACTTTTCAAAGGCAAATAATTTCAATCAATGATAATTTTTTGACACATTATGGACTTAATGACAAACTATTCGTCTATGTAAAATCTTAGTACACGTAAGTCTCGAAACTTGGAAATTAAGATTTAATAGTAAGAATTTTGTGTATTAGGTATAATCGTGCAAACAGCATTTATTGAAAATAATAATTTTGTAATAAATATATCCGAAATGCGTGAATTATCTCGCGGTGAAACATTTTTAATTTGTAAAAACCGTTCAGGAAATTTAATTATTAACAATAAGAAAGGAGAAATATCGGGATTTGACGGGATTTGAAATTAGAAGTGAAAACTGAAACTAGAGGAAATAAATATACATCACTTCTAATTTATATATATTAGATATAGATAATATATAACGTAAGATATTTCTAAGCAAATAAACACAAAACAAAGAACATTTTTATAACAATAAGGTATTTGTGAAAACTGAAAAGTCACTTAGGCTACAATTATCACAAGTACGATTTGTTTCGATCTCAGGTCCGCTCATCGCGACCTTCACTTACCTGACAACAAAGCGCAGAATATTTACAAGCTAGTTGTGTGCACGCCACTGAAGAAGATCGATCGGTCGGTTGCTCGAGGAAAACGACGACATGGCGCCTGTCTTTTGGTGCATGGAGTCTGATACACCCGGATACGCGTCTCGCTTGTCGTAGTTGTCGTCGTTATCACCATCATCATCATCATCATCCTCGACCTCTTCCTCCTCCTTTTCCTCCTCCTCCTCCTCCTCCTTCTACCCCTCCTCCTCCTCCTCCTCCTCCTCCTCATCATCATCATCATCACCACCCGTCATCATCATCATCGTCGCCGTATCATAAACGCCTCGCGATCTTGCATGAAACGTTCGCGACGGACTCCACCCTCTTCATTTGTCAGGGAGATTTGCGGTTCATCGAGAGTCACGCTGGGAGGAAAGAGAGAGGGAGGGGATTCCGACGTCCATCGCGCGAGTCGCGCGCGCAGGCCTAAAAAGCGCACTGTCAGCCGGAAGCGTGTAGCACACGATATTCAAGAGGAGGTAGAAAGATGGCGAGGGGGCAAAGAAGAGGTAGAAGGGAAGGGAAGGTAGGAGCAACAACGGAGGAAGATAGAGGGACCTAGAAGGACTGAAGCCTCACCAGTCTCTCTAGATCAAACCAAATTCCATCCTTCCTTCGGAAAGAAGGATGGAAGAGAAGATGGAAATTAAGCTTGTATTTTTTTTAATCGTCAAAGAATCAATTATCTCCCATTAGCGAAATATATTATCCATTTTTTTTCTTCATTTACGTTTTTTACAATTTAACATTACGCCATGAATGGAGGCGCAAGAAAACGAAGAAAGCACAGCAAAGCGAAATGAAGCGAGATGAGATGAGATAAAATAAGATGAAATGAGATGAGATGAGATGAGATGAGACGAGACGAGAAGAAATGAGATGAGATGAGAGACGAATAAAAACGAGACGAATAGAATAGAATAGACTAAAACCGAGATGAACAGAGACGAGGCTAAAATAGAGATGAGACGAAAAGAAACGAATAGAAACGAACAGAGACGAAAAGAGGCGAGACGAGGAGAAGACGAGGAGAATAAAAACCAACTACACACAAACAACATCCACGCGCTTCGGTCGATCGAAGCGAACTGAGCGGCCGCGTTGTGCGTCGACCGGCTGGCAACGCACCGTCGACCGTCGACTTCCCCTTCTATCGTACTATACCCGGCGCGCGCTTCACCACAATCCCCACCTCACCAGCGTGCTGTGACCAGTGTGACCGTCGTCGTAAGTCGTAACTTACCCCCATCGGCATGCCGTTACCGCACTCGTTCACTACCGCGCTACGTGTGCATAGGGCAGCATAGGGGAAGCGCGCGCGCGCGGAAGCATGTCGAGTTCAGAAGATCAGAAGGTGAGTTGAGTCGCGCCGCGTCACTCCGAACTCCTCCGACCACTCTGAACAGTCTGAACAGTTCGAACTCCGGCAACTGCGACCAACTCCGGAGTCCGGACTACTCCGGAGTCCGGCCCGTCATGTCGACGCGGCAAGCGGCAAGAGCAAGAGGGTGGCGAGGGGAAAAGGCGATGTCTCACGCGGTTTCGGCGACGCTATAGGATTGGCTGGCCGTGAATGGCGCAGGTGGCAGCGGCGGCAGTGGCGGCAGTTCGGCCGGCCCGGCGCGCGGCGCGGCGGCGGCGCGGCGCGGCGGCCGGTCGACCGGCCTGGCGGCCTGGCGCACTGGTGCGGCGGGCCGGGGCAATGACTGCATTTACGTGCCATCGTGTGCACGCGTTAACAGAATCAAAGGCGCGATATTATGTCCTTTGCAACATATTTTGCTGAATACTTCCAACAGATGCATATTGCGTTTTTTTCGTGACGATTTTCCGTTCAGGATTCAACTTCGTACGCTTGCGGTCACAGTAATAAAGACATCGCACTTGAATTTTAGTCTTTATTATAAATTGATTTTAATTTCTAAATTGCTTTTATTTTAAATAATTTAAAGTAAATTTCAAAATTATATTTATGCCTTAGTTTAAATTTTGATTCGTATATTAAAAATTATAGGAATAACAATGTATAGGAAACAATTAATAACGATATTAATGAGATATTATTTAATATTTTTATACACTTTAGGAAATACACTTTAGCAATATATTGGAAAAATTAGTAAATTTATTAAGATGATGACATATACATATATATAATAAAATAATTTATTGTGAATATGAATATTTGGATAATATGATAAATAAAATGATTTTCATTCATGAACATGAATTGATCACAAAATGAAGTTAGTCGAAACTTAAACTCTGTTTAGAGTTTACCTTTGGTTTATCCAAATTTGGATTGGGGTCCAACCGCTTCGCTTCAGAACCGGTTTACATCTCTGATCCCAACCACAGTAATACATATACTCTATATTTTACAACAACATTATAGATTATTGTGCTATATTATATTTATTTACAAACTTATACAATTTTTTAGAAATATACCGTTTCTACTAGATTAATTACGTTAGTCCGCAGTGCGTCATCATTTAGCAACATGTGGCGCATTATATGTATACTTTTATTAATATAAGTTTATATTGTATATTAATGTGATTGTATTATATTTTATTTTAGGATATTTTTTTTAGGACATTAGGATAATTTTTTTCGTAATTTTGTTTCATTCGAGCATATTTGAACGTGTTGCTTGATATTTTAGGATTTGTTGTTGTTGGGTTGTTTGCTAGTTTCTTTATATGATACAAATAAGGAATCATTAGCGACGTTTCTTTCGTAATTTTTATATTTTGTTGCTTTTTCAAAGCAGCTTTATCTTTCGGAAGAAAAATTTAAGAAATTTTGTTGCGCGCGTGTATATATAAGCATGTGCATAAGCATGTATATACAGGGTGGTCCTGAAATAGTTGGTTAAAATCAGGAATTGGATTGAGCTCGTCATAAGGATGAAAACAGTTTCCATAAACGTTAGTCCCAAAACGCATCCCGCAGGAGTTACGACTCATTTAATTATTAATACTTTATTCAGAAAAATGGAAGGCCATAAAAGGAAAAAACTTAATTTTTATTTTAATTTACAGAAAGTTGTTGAAAATGTCCCGTTAACTAAACACACGTTTCCATGCGTCTAATAACCATTGACTGTCTAACACGCTCAAAGATGCCTGGCGTGTATTTCTTATAATTTTGCAACTGTTGATAATACGATCTCGGATGCGTTTTTGGACTAATGGTTATGGGAACTTTTTTCATTTTTATGACGAGTCCAATCCAATCCCTGATTTTGACCAACTTTTCAGGACTACCCTGTATCATTATATACACATGCGCGCGCATGTGCGTATGCGTGTGTGTGATATTATATATGTGTACATACATACATATGTATAAATGAGCATTTTTAATTTCTATTATGATCCCTATTTACGTTATATATTGCATATATACATGAGTGTGTGTGTGTGTGTGTGTGTGTGTGTGATGTTCAAAGGCCACCACGCCCCTTGATCAGCAGGTTAAACATGCTTTCTTGCAGGATCGCTGTGCGTGCGTTCCAATAATTAAACATACGCATACGCAGGACCGCCCAGTGTCGTAGGACTCTTGTCGTAGGACTCCAATTATTGGTAAAGCTCGTTTCGACTTGCATTCGGATTTGAATAACAAAAACAAAGTAGACAAAGTTTGAATTATAATATAAAATAGATCGGACGTTGAAACATATTGAAATTCTGCTTTGCGATCACGCGATTGCGGCTATAGGTATTATAGTTACCGCGAGCGTCGCGCACGTGACCAACAAACGCATAAACGAGTAAAAAGGATCGCACGACACACGGTCGGGCAAGAGCAAAAAGATAACGAAAGTTGAAATCCGATATACATATTTTTAATTGTTATTTGTTACTGGTTAGTCTACGTTCCAAGAAATGTGTTTAATTTATTACGGAATAAAATATAAAATGTAAAAAATGATATGTAGAAAATGAAGAGAGCGTAAAGTCAAATTTAACATAATAAATTAGAATAAAATATTAGTTTTTACATATGATTATGTACATGAAATTTAAGAGGAAATAAGATATGAGGAAATTAAGTGGAATAAAATAAAACGAGAAAACGATAAAATGAAGAAAGAAGGCGTAATGAGAAGTAAAATGAAAGAAGAACAGAATAAAGAAGTGTGATAAAAAACATAAAGTAAAGTAGAAAATATAGAGAGAAAGACAAGTAATAAATGGAGATGGTATAAAAGAACTTTTCCGGTTTGGGAAAACAGTCTTTATCCTAAATCTTAATGAGAGCTGAATTTTAATCATCTTATATTAACGCGTGTCATTTTGTCGTCCTACAATCCATCTCGTTTTCGTCGTATCGTTTTACATAACCGATGCACTTATAACCGTTTAACGTCAATAATCTTATCGACTTATCCTGACCCCAACGACCCCGTAATGTTGCCCTCTGTGACCTAAATTCAAAAAATTTTATCAGAACGACGCCGTCGTCATTCGTTCTTCTTACGAAATAGGGGACCAGAGGCTTCGTTGATAACAGTACGGCAAAATAAATTTCATGCGCAAAGCAAGGATGATGGATATGTATAAAGATCATCTTATAAGGCTTAAATTGTTTCATGTTATATTCTATATTTTCAAGCAGGTAAAAGAAGATAATTATTTTAGTGCTTTCTTTTTTAAATTATATTTTTAATCTCGTGAAAAAATTGTGTGATATCAAACTTGTGAAAATATTTCATTTATAATAAATTTCTCATAATGTTGAGAAATAACGGACAAGGGTTCTCTGTCTTTAAAATAATATAATGGAAAAACACACGATTTATGTTCGAAATTAATTATACGTTGAACAAAGTCAGATATTTGCCGACCCGAAGAGACCCGCACTGTTCACATGCAAATGCACTTTTCCTATGCGAGCGACTGTGTTCATGAATATATGGAAGCGCGCGTGATTCTGTAATTCTACTTCTACCTATCCGTCGCACCCTGTACAAAGACCGTTTGAAAGACGGTCGTCGATAAACTGCCAAGACGTTAAAACGTAAAACTCAAATGGACAATCCTTGGCAGAAATAATATTTGAGATACTTAAATATTTGACGGGCATTACGATAATAATAATATACATTATACAGAAAAATGAGTTACTTCACAATTTACGATTTTAACATCAACGACGAGCTCCTTGATTATCGAACTCAAAATATATTATTTGTTTCCTTTTTAACAAATATGTGTCAAAGAAAACTTGCAAATTATACATTTGCCGCACTTTCCTAATTTCTTTCCCGTTTCAAATTACCATTTATCGTTATGTAATATATCATACGTAATATATCATATATATATCGATTTAAAATGTACGAGACACGTGCTAATCTTTTTGGGACATAATAGCATTTTCCAACATTTTGTGTGTTATCAGAGTCCACAGAGGAATGATTCAAGACGAGACTTACTTCGTAAAGTGTATTAGTAGGCCATGACGAAAATATACCAGAGGCGTCTCGACTAATAGTACCCAGGCGACGGCATTGACCGCTATATGTATATTCTTCATGGTAGTTTTCCAAGTAACGATAACGTAGTATTTAGAGAACGACGTAGTATTTATTCCTAATCTTTTCTTTCCTTTTCTTCTTTTTTCTTCTTCTTTCCGTTGCTCTTTTCCTCTTTTCTTTTTTTCTTCCTATATAGTAGATGCCGAAATAGCGTTTAAATTCTATAATAAAGGACATACCTTTAGAATCTTTTATTTCTATACATTATATTAACTACACGCGCGCGAGAGATTAGTGCAACAAAAATTCTATGAAATATTTTACAAATATTTATTTATTATACAACAAAAAAATAACAATTTTCTGCGAATAGATATATTGTTCCGAGTGTTTCATTGTTTTACACATTAATTTCTCATGCACATGTGACATGAGCGTGTGCATGGCTGTGCGTGCGACTTTTCCATCTACTCGTATTAATAATAATCTCCATTACTTAATGTATACATAAATTATTGTATTTCATCAAATGAAAAGCGGTCAATTCGATCTGATGGCGGATCGTCTCGAATCTATCTCTCGCCCGGGATGACCTATGGTCCAGCCGCGTGATCTCCTTCGCATAGCTAATCATACACTTTCCGCGCTCACTCGCTACTTACTGCTGTCACCGAAAAAAAACCGATAACCCGAGATATGCTCGCCCGGGTACACGCGTTCGCGTTATCACATGCTCCCGTGACTTCAACTTGAAATCGTGTTGCTAGGCGAGCATAAGAGATTGTGAGATTTTACGGCCAAAATTTCGTTATTCTATATCATTGTCTTGAAAAATCGAGTTATCACACTTGTCTCTCTTAACTTTTAAATTAATTACGATCTACAAATATATATTTTTTTTATCTTTGATAAAGAATCGATATATATTAATTTAGAAAAAACTTATATACGTTCAGATTAATTTTTATATAGTAATAATAATAGATACTTATAAGAGTTTGAGATGTTTAGAAAATAAGGACAACACGTGTATATATGTACGCGTGGTTTCAACTTCTTTACAAGATTTTTAAGATCTTTCGTAAAAAAAAATATAATATAAAAACGACATGTGTATTATACAAAAAAAAAAAGACATCATTGCAGTAATGGTATGATGCAATATGGAAGAAAAGTGTGCGGGCTCTCTCAATAAGCTGCTTCGTACGGTCCTTATTGATAGGATACGCGACACTCGAAAAGATTACACCCTTCCCTCTCTCTTCCTCTGCTACAAGTACTTTTCATTTTCATTTTGTCGTCGTGTTCTCTTTCGCCCCCTCGGTTCTCCAAGATAGACCGCAACTATAATTAGCTCCCCTTTTTTATTACGCTTTGTAAACGCGTTCGCTCGAGATCAACGCGACTAACGCCAATGGCGTAACAATCAATTTTCGGTGTATCCGTATAAGCATTTTTACTATGAGAATATTTTTATTATGTAAGCTGACGCGGGCGGGGGATCAGCAAAGACAAGATTATAAGAGAAAACATATATTAGAAATCTTTCGAAAGAAATCTATTGCAAAGAGACGTATAGCTTTCGATTAATTTTATATATTGTAACATATTATTGTAACGCTTATTATAATGCATGTTGTATTTTATTTTCGCATAACGTGTGAGCACAAAGAATTGAATTTTATAACGGGATATACATATTATTATAGCGGTTTTGTTCTTCGAGTCGATTGATTGTAGCTGCGTGTAGTTTGGAAACTGTGTGATGATGGGGGCGTAGGTCGGTTGACAAACATGGGAGTGCCATAGATAGAGGATCGATGGCAAAAAGAGAGAAAGATAGTCAAAGAGAGGACCTCTCTTCTACATCGTTTGGCCATTCCCTTTATAAACGGGCGTGGCCCTTAGATTGTGTGCCTTAGATTGTCGTACGTATCATTTCCGTTTCCATGGAAAATTACATTTCGCAGGGAAAGAATTTCTAATTGGCGTTTCAAAGTTTGCTCAAATGAGAATTGGATGAGGAAAAATAAATTCCCTCAATTCCGAACACAGATTTTATGAAACGCTATCATATATTACATATATGCGCTTTTCTTTTCGTCTTGCTTATAGAGGCTGTAATTAAATTATTATTGTGTCGTTTGAAACGGGAACTCTCAGGATGCAATGTTTCATATACAACAACCCGATATAGCTAGTTTATTTTATATTTATTCGCGCTTCGTAGATCCGTTTCGAAGACGGCCTTAATAACGGATTTATTAAAACGCATGAAATGGATACGCAAAAAGAGAGTCAATGAGCGGAAATCAACCGATTGTACGCGCGTATAAGCAATTGTAAATCGCTATGTTAATATCGCTGCCGGGGTTCATCGGGGTCGCGCCGGGTCATCGTGACGTCAGCGGATACCGCGTCTCACCGTTGTTCGGCGAGCTAGTATAATATGCTGTCTACGTACATACATGTATCGATGGCACCAATAAAAAATATATTGTTAACTACATTTTTTATTTTCACATAAGTATATTTATTTCATTTCCTACTGTTATTTTAGGATTTGATGGTGTACCAGAGAGAGAGAGAAAGAAAGCTATATCGTAACTATAACGATCCCAACATTATAACTCAGTAATATTATAATTTAATCTTTTATTCCTATTGTTGCTTCTAAATAAACTTGCAAAATTGCAATGTAACCCTCTGGAACTATTATATAAATATCCTCCCCACAAACACGTTACTTTAAAGGATTACAATTTTGCAAGTTTGTAAGTTATTGTAATACTTTTCAGTTGTATCTACACTACTACGGCAGTATGCGCGCGCGTACAAAGGTATGAATTGTAAATTTTGGAAAGAGAAGAACAAATATTCAGAAAATTTTAATTTCTAAAGTATATATAAATAATTATTTAAATAATTCTTTTTTTAATTTTTTTTCAAATTCTTTTCTATCCTTATATATTAAATTTTTTTCACATTTTTATTTAACTTACTTTGATTTTTTTTACTTTAAACTATATAATAATGCCGATTTTATAAATCTTTTCAAAATTGTCATAAATGGTCATAATAATTTGTCATTTTCTTCTCTCTATTATTCTTTCTTCAAAAGAAATATGACTATTTTGGAATATGTACAATATATATATACCTTACTCTCTTTTCTTAATTATGTAGGTTATTTGCAATAACAATTGTGATGTGCTTTGAGCAATTCGTGTTCAAGTTTCGCCCTCTGTTCTACACGTTTCTTATCAACTACGTGAACGAATTAATTTGTTGGTTTTCATATCAATCGATAAAATAGATTTCTTATTTTTGAAACGTTCACCATATTATTATTATTGTTCTGTTTCTAGAAAATTAAAATGTGATATATTCGTAAATTTAAAGGCCGTCTAAAAAGGAAAAAGATATTGAAAAAGTGAGAAATGTAGGAGTTGAAAAACACATAATTTTTTTGTTTAAAAATGTATACATATGTTATTTAATCTGTTGTATCGACATTTTGATACGGTATACGTATCGATATATGATTACTATAGCACAACGATTTGTTTTATAATTATAAAATTTTTTTCTCAAGATTTTTTATTTTTAAATTAACAATAAATACAAATTAGAAAACTTGACAGTGATTTATTTTTTAAATAAAATATTTTATTAAATTTTTAATTTTTAATAATTTACAAAACTTATCTTTATACAGTAAAATAGAAAAAAAAGAAGAGATATATAAACATATGTTTGTAAATATTTTTAATTTATAAAAATTTGTTTTTTGTGTAATGTTTATTTTTAAGATAAAATTCCTTCAAGGTAATATGTTCAGTTGACTCGGTTGGTGTGGAAGAAATTTCATCATCCTGCTCTTCGTACGATTGAATCACAGATCCTTGCAAATTTCTTATGCGCGAAAAAGAACTAAATCTTTGTAACCTCTCGGATATCGATAATGGAATCGCGCTTTGTGCTAAGGCGTAAGCTTTTTCCAGCGATTTTTTATGATTTATTTCATTGAATTTATTTTGCTTAAACAATAAAACATAAATAAATAAAAGTCCAAAGAAGAGAAAAATAACAAGATTATATATTATTATAAATTGATAAAAAGACAATAATAATAATTTTAGCTATTTGAAATAATTTTTAGATAAAAAGCTATTATACCTTTCTCACAAGCGTGCTCTTTTTATATTTTATAAAAGGTTTGATAGTTTTTCGATTAAGCCACTCACAATGAAGATTATCTTTAAAGAAGGTTACATGGTATTTTACCTGCGAAAGCATTCGTTGTTTGATTATATTTTACAAAGAAATATAAACAATTAAGGACAAAATATAGTGCAAAACTTAGTAAATAAATATAAATGTTATACATTAATAAAATTTTATTTATATTTGTTTAGGTCTTTATATGTGTTTGTATTTTCTAGAACTTACAGGAATTATTGATGATTCTTCTAATTCATAAAACTGTAAAGTCTCAATCCAATCATCTACAATTGCGGGCCACCATGGATAACCATCCACGAGACCCCATACAAGACTTCCGGCATTATATTTATTTTCTATTAAATCTGTCTTTATTTTCATCGGAATTGGTACTTGCGGTACGGAACAGGAGGCGATAGTTTTATCTATAAACGTGTTTATATTTTCTATTGTTATTTAAAGTGTGTGTGTGTGTGTGTGTGTGCATATGTATACACACACACATATATATCATTATATATAATATGCTATGCTATATAAATAGTACAATATTACTCGAGTAATAACATAGCTTAATATATATGTATCGATTGTGTAGACGTAAAACACAGTAATGGATACGTGCTTGAATTCATTTCGCAATACCAAGTCTTTGGTACATCCACAGGGTCATGGAAATCATCACAGTATCGCCATTTCTTGCAGTTTTTCCTACAGCACTGAATCCATCTACCCACGTCTCTTCGTGGTTGTAACCATGATAATTTCTCCTCTTTACTCCATGTATCTTTACATGGCGACAATATGGTAGGACACCTTTCGAGACCTAAAAGAAAAAAAAATAAATTTTTCGCACGTTGACAAATCTTGTTATTAGTTTGTTTTTTTGATTGATTCTTGAACAATATTAAAACATATAAAATGAAGCGTTCAAAAGAATTAGTAAACTTTGAATATCGATAAGCATAATAAATCTCGGCGTTGGAAAAAATTTGTGTGCACGCGTACGTATTATATGTTTATTACTATCTTTGCATCCGCAAGATAATTATTTGATTTTAAAAATAAATGTGTGCTCTTATACTACATATGTTATATATGTAATTATAATTATATCCATATTATTTATTCACATAAAAATCATAATATAATAACAATTACATTACAGCTTGTTACAAGAAAATGTATTATATATTATTTTACGAGTTTTACAGTTTTTATACATTTTCACTATTTTAACAATCATGCACTATGATACTGACAATTAATTAATCATTGGATATACTGATCCTATACACAATAATCATTGCGATTTAATAATTAAAGAATATTTAATTAATATATTATTATTTATGTACTGATTTAATTATTATCATTGTGATATTATACTGAGTAACTTTTTAATATTCAATGAACTTATTAATTCATAAATACACCGATTTAATCATCATCATCAATATCTCTACCACTACCACCACCATCACCATCATCGTCATTGTCATCATCGTTGTCGTTGTCATCGTCGTCGTCATCGCCGTCGTTATCATCATCATCATCATCATTATTATTACTATTATTAATACTATGCTAGTCTAATGACTGTAATAATCGATTTCTCCCAGCAGTTTATATACGAAAGTGTATAAATTCACCTTTCGGACTGCAGTTTAATTTTGACGATTGCGAAGAATCTTTGTTATTTCTCGCTCTTTTCTCATATTGTCCTTGTCCATATCGCATATTCTTTTTATTGTCCAATTCAAATCGTACATTTTGCAACATAGCACTCAAGCTATCTTGCATATCGCAATCTAATCTTGCTTTCGATTTGCCCTGTCGCTTGGGAAATTCTGCTTTCTGTTTAGACATTTTTATAAAAAAATCTGCGCTTTTCTTAGAATAGTTTTCGTCCTCCGTTCCGTCCTTATCTTTGTCCGTAAAACGAAGCTTTTTAGGTTTTAAACCCTCTTTGGAGAAAGGCTTCCTTAGTTTGATGGGAGCGTTCGGAGGTACAGGCGTGGCTCTTATTGTTGTTGTCGGGGAAGTTACAAACAATTGGGGTGTTAAAGAGAGAAGCAAGGAACTCGCCCACACCCCGTTCTGAAAATACAAATAACATTAAACGTTTATTCTAATCGGATGTATGATTGTAGATTTAATTTAATAAGTTGAATTTTTTCAATTTGTATAAGATTAATTATTAAAAAAAAGATTATATTTTTTTCGAAAGGTCAATTTATGCAAAATATACATTACTATTAAGCGCGCATGCGCGCTCATGTGTGTGTACAATATTTAGCGTGTAATTTAACGTAACTGGCTCGACATAAATTGCAAATATTTTATCATCAAAAACTATCTCGAAGAGCGAAGCGAGAGAGAGAGAAAGAGAAAGAACCCTAGAAGGATGCAAGTTTTGAGGAAAGACCTTTTGAAATCGCGGAACGGCTGAATACTAAATGATTACATGATTAAATTTTCTTGTCAGTAAATAATTACCAATATATACTAATTAAATTACTATAAATTGAGGATAGATGAATTTGACAAAACTCGGTGATATTCTGATTTACCCGTGGAGTTGTTCGTCCAACTTCCGCGACGATGTCGTGTTCGCGATCTTGGTCTTCGAATAACCGTATCGTTGTTTGCCTCGTGTGATCTACGCGATTGCGATTATCGCGACTCTTGGCCATTCTTCGCAAAATTTCGAAATCTTACAACGCAATCCGTGATTTTTCAGTGTTCAGTGAAAGATATAGGTGATAAAAGTGCGATCGAGATAATTTAACACGTAAAAGAGGCGCCACCGCTATCCGCTACGCTAAACGGACAACGGACTGAACGGACCGGGGACCGGGACCCGGGACGGGGTCGTCGGGGTCTACACGAGCATGAACACGGCTGCTAACTGCAACTGCTCTTTCGTTCGAGTTGACAATGTTGACATTTGCTGCAAATGCGAGCGAGCGACCGAGCGTTCGTTAACGACAAATGATACACTTCAGATTGTACATATACATAATATATGTTATCACTGGCATGGATAATCAAACTTTATAGTGAAAACTGAAAACATTTCTCTGAGGACGAGCGTGGCCTATTAGACAGCGCATTGGTCTATTGAGCCAAAGGTCCCGGGTTCGATTCCCGGTAGAGCTAGAAAAATTATATATATAAAAAAAAAAAATTATATTCGCTCGTTCTCCTCTCGGAAGGCAATGGCAAACCACCGAGAGTATGTATTGCCAAGAGAACTTCTCTAAAAAATATAGCCGTTCGGAATCGGCGTTAAACTGTAAACCCCATATACAATGTGTATAATCTACGTGCGCAACACATGTATATGAAGAGAAGTCACCCAACAGAGTTACGAGAACACGGTGGTCAGCCCGCTGTTGAAGAAAGTCATCGCCGGGTATAGTTGCACCGTGTTTGCCTACGGCCAGACCGGCACCGGCAAAACGTACACGATGGAGAGTGATCACGCGAACAATCCGAATCTGCATTGGCAGAGCGACACGTCCGCCGGCATGATACCCCGTTGTGTGAGCCACCTCTTTGACGAGCTGCAACTGCTGGTTCTCGTCAAAGAGGTGGCTCAGGCAACGGGGTATCATGCCGGCGGACGTGTCGCTCTGCCAATGCAGATTCGGATTGTTCGCGTGATCACCCTCCATCGTGTACGTTTTGCCGGTGCCGGTCTGGCCGTAGGCAAACACGGTGCAACTATACCCGGCGATGACTTTCTTCAACAGCGGGCTGACCACCGTGTCGTACACGTCCACCTGAGTCGACGACGGACCGAAGACACCGTCGAACGTAAACATTTTCGGCGATTTACCCTGCGATCGCTCGTAAACTGTTATCTCTTTGTCGGATATCATCTCCACTATGCATTTCTCGTCGCAGGCTGTCGTGCTTACGGGTTTGTTGTGAACATCGAAAAATAAAATTATTGACATATAAAAAGAATATATAAACAATTATTAGAAATATTCAATCAGAATATCCCTTACAATAAAAATGAAAATAACAATATAAATAACGGACAATAATGGCAACACTTAGCATATAACACTTCCCAGACAGCACACAATATCCTATGGATGTCCATATTATGTCCAGAATGCCCATGGACGTTATATGAATATATTTATAGGATATTGGTGCTATCGGGGTTAATGTGACTTTGAAAATAGATAATAATTAAATATAAGATTCTCGATCATTATTTTTCTTCGTAACCGACAGCAGAATAAATGAATTAAACGAATTAATATTATATATAGATATAAAATCTACATTACACGGGGGGAGGGGGCAATCTTTCTTTTACGCCTCGGTGAAGAGGTGATTGTCCATATTTGACAAGCAAACGGAAAATTTCCGTAGAATTTTTCTTTCTTTAATTGTATGCGCCAGCTAATTACTGTCGCCCGACTTACTTGATGCGCACGAATACGTTGATATGCTGTTTCTCCTTCGACATCCTCAAATTTTTTATAAATTTCAAATATGAGAAATGTTTTCACTATAATAAGGTTTGATTATCCATGCCAGTGATAACATATATTATGTATATGTACTCCTGCACAACGCATAATGCGTATATGTTAAGTGGACCGCAGCCAAAAGTCTCATTTTGATAGAGTTGTCTTTACCGCGAAAATAAAACCTTTATATCTAATTTTCCTCCCTATTGCTTCAACAATGTACAATGTACAATTCCTTATTTTACGATGTCTCAAAATTATTATAAAACTTAAAGCACCGCCAGATATCGAAATCGAATACCCCAAGGAAGCATACAATCGTTTAATGAAACTTCTAGATCTAGATAGCAAGACACGTATTATATCAGAGCAAGCACTGTCTCATCCAGTTTTGAGTTCGTGAGATACTGGTATGTACATGTCTCAGATATGCATGTTTTAAAACATTTGAAAGGAACATGTTTATATAGGAATATTATAATGTAATATAACGATATAGAACATAAATATTATATATACATTGCGTAATGTGTCGATCCTATGAAATGTTAACATGTTAAATTATAAGACACAAGGGGCGTAAAAAAGGTAAATGGCAATCTCTAGCTTGTTCTTCTTTAACCTTATGGCGTTATATCAATTATAATTATCAATTGTCAATCTTAGTATTTTGTTTCGAAAAGATATTTAAAAGTGTTTCTTCTTCGAAATTTTGAAATTATTAAAATAATTAGAAAATTGAAAACAAAATATGAAGAAATTTCTTCAACGTTCTTTCGGGCTTCGGGGTCTCCCACGATCCGGGATTCGTTAATACGACCCTGTCGTGGAACCTATTGGAAAATGGCGTCGCGGTGCGGCGCGAGCTTTCGGTCGCCGCTGCCCGCTCACACTCGACAAGCAGTTATTCGCCATCGTAGACGGGCAGGCGTTGCATGGACGATGAACGTCGCAGTTCCGGGCGAGACGTAGGAAGAGGATTATCGTGAGGATAGTCATACGAGCAATTGGAAGAGAGAGGCGGGTGAGAGAATCCGTTTGTTGAGGTGAGCATACATATTTGTAATCGGCGGCGTGAACATTGACGAAAAGAAAAGCTGGGATGCTGAATATGATGGCGTATTGACGACGTGCTGTCGGCCTGTTGGCAGCGACGGCAGCGACGGCGGCGGCGGCGGCGATGGCGACGGTGGCGACGATAGCGGCTGGTGGCTGGTGGTGGCGGCAGTAGCGGCGCGGCGGCGGTAGCGCACCCACCACGCTGTTGCCGCGCGTACCCACGCGTACCGACGACGCTGGCGTCGCCACGCGGACGATAGAAATTTTACCTGCCTCACCTGCCTGCCTGCTTGCCTGCTTACCTGCTTTTAGTGTAGAAAGTACGAAAAGTTTGCTTATTTTAGTTGCGTTCTTCCACATTTTTCTTCTTCCCTCTCGGGACAAATAGCTTCCGGGGAATATCTAGTGCGAGTAAATACGACGAAATGCGAAAAATGCAACCAACTATAGTCAATCATAGAAAGCGTAACTAATTGCAAGACGAATAGATTTTTCCTCTCAAGCTGTACTTTTAGATCGATTGAAAAAGTGTAGAAAGTGTAAGAAGCAAAAAGTTTATTTCCATTTGCTGTTTTTATCAATTTTTTACGTTTTTTTTTAACTATTTTAAATGTATTGGTTTTTAAGTATAATAAAATGAGAGTACGTGTATTAATATACATATATATAATATATGAACAAATTTCCTTGCCTAGCTGTTAAAAAATATACATATTTAAATTTACATCTGAAATATTTTATAACTAAGTTATTAATTTATGTCTCTATCATCTAAATCTATTCATTCAAGTTAATTTTAATAATGTATTGATTTAAATTTGTTTCTTAACATATGCACGAGTGTGTGTGTTAATGTATATATTCAAGAAATTGCAACAAATATTCTATTCCCTTTTCCATAACGTAGGAAACATGTATCATATTTACATAATATTTTGTAAGAGTCATATATTTATAATTATTATTTAGAAATATAGTATTAAAAAATAATACTGCATAGGATTACATATACCTTGTAAAAATTAATCTAATTACTTTGGATATCTTTTTTGTAATTATTATTTTTGTAATTTCTTTTGTTTTCTTTCTCCAATGAATTAATTTATCTGTATGCAGCGCACGCGCGCGCGCGCCTTATTTCTTTAATATGTATATGTATTACGGAAATTAGCATCTTATATATTATTACTGGCGAATATGCCATCCTTATATTTTTATTATGTTTTTCTATATCGGCATGTTTACATCTTGTCATATTGTTTGTATTTTTTCCAATTTTTCAGGTTGAGCAAAATGTCTTCTGTACAAGTGGATCGTCCTCCAAAAGTGGGTCAAAACAACAAGAAGGAGAACGAAAAATCTAGAAAAGTTTTCAACCTCTCACACAAGAAATACAACAAGCATGATGACAATCGCTATTTCAAGTTCAGCAATAGAAAGCGACCTCAAAGTAGCTTCTGCAGCAATGGAAAGTCCTTTCCTCCCTACAAACGTAGAAAGAATAAAGACATCATCCCTCCCACGAAATTTTTACTTGGAGGCAACATTTGTGATCCCTTAAATCTAAATAGCATGCAAGATGAGGAAATAAATCGAGCTATGAACGCAGTGACCCCAAAATCAAGTCCACTTCCTACTCCAAAACATAAAAAAGAAGTTATCGAAGTGATTATTCCTCCAAATATTTGTGATCCTTTGAATTTGACAAATTGCAACGACAATGAAGAGTATGAAAAGCAGCTCATTTCGCCTACGAAGAGAAATTCGAAACGAAGAAATAGAAAGAGGAAGAGAGCTCTTTCTGGATCTGGAAAAGATGAAGAAAAGATGGTAAGAGAGTTTTGAGATATTTATTTATATTGTTTTATAAGTAACATTTTATTCATATTTATATTTATTTATAAAGGTAATGATTTACAATTATAAATTATTTATAAATTTATGGTAATTTTAGATCGAATTTTGTATTATTTGAATTCTTAAAATTTCTAAAATACTTTTTGTGATTATCTCTCTTGTAATTACACACACGTGTATGATAATATATATGTATATTATATATTTTTTAGAATTATGAAAAGACGGATTCCAACGAAGCAAAAAAATCGAGAGAAATTGAAGGAAACTGCACAGTAGATGAATCTCCAATGGAAAGACTTTCTGGTGAAAAAATTAGTTTAGAAGAAGCGCCAAGTGGACAAAGTGAAAATTGTCTAAAAGAAAATAAGACAGAAAGTCCACAGAAAGATAAAAATAAATTACGATTAAAGGGTTTAGAAGAAATAAAGGATAAAAGATTGAGAAAAATTGATGCAAAGGATAAAATAGTGAGCCCAGTGATTCCACAGCCTGGCGCATGGAAGCCCAGGCCCCAACATAGACCCAGCCAGGATAAGAAAAAGAAGCAGCAACATCCAATGCCCAATTTTAGGCCTAAAGATGCTAGATATCAATATGGGAACTACAATAGATACTACGGGTACAGAAATCCTCATCATGAAGTAGATCCTAGATTAAAAGTGTTTGCACAGCGAAAGCAACTATTCCTGCTGAAGGACATTCTGGATATTGGATGCAATATTGGCCATATTACACTATCAGTTGCCAGGGATTTTGGTGCAAAGAGTGTTACCGGGATTGATATTGATAGAACTTTAATAAATATCGCTCGGAAGAATGTGAAACACTATGTTAATTGCGTGCAAAGTCCAGCGAGCAATGAGGATAATGACAAGAGGGACTCTTCAGACGCTAGCTTCTTTCCCATGTCGATGCCAATTAGTTATGGGCCTGTAGATATCCCAGGATTTACAAAAAATAAACAACATAAGGGATTCCCATATAATGTTACTTTTGTACAGGTAACGCATTTAATTCTACACGTGTACACACACACACACACACACACACACACACGCGCGCGCGCGCGCGCGCGCGCAGAATTTATACATATATTTATACATTAACATTTTCATTATAGTCATCTCATGATCTAAACTATATTAAACATGCTTGATTTCAGGGTAATTATGTGCTTGAAAACGACTCACTTCTATGCGCGGAACAGACGCAATTCGACACAATCTTATGTTTATCCATCACCAAGTGGATTCACTTAAATTTTGGCGATACCGGATTAAAACAAGCTTTCAAGCGCATGCACGCGCAATTACGCCCCGGTGGAGTTCTCGTACTGGAACCTCAGGGTTGGGCCAGTTATACGAAGAAAAAGAATCTCACGGTGAGCAATGCTTTGTGCGATTGTTAAAACATTATTTTTGGGACAAGTTTCAAACACGAATAGTATACTACTATTTAATAATATACTACTATTTAAAAAATATATTGCTTTTTTAAATATATTATTTCTGATTTGATATTTGATTTCTATTTCATTTCTATCTTTCAGGAACGGATTTATAAAAATTATCACAGTATTGAGTTCCGGCCGCATAATTTCACGCAGTATCTTCTATCTACCGTTGGCTTTTGCAAGTGCGAAGTTGTCTCTATATCGCCTCACCCCTCCAAAGGATTCCAACGACCTATACATCTCTTCACCAAGGCTGGTGGCCCTCCTTCCACTATTACCGAACGAGCCGACGATAACGTTACGAGCGATACGGTGCAGAATCGCCAAGAGAGAATGACGAGAAGAGATCAGGAAGAGATCCGCGACATGGAGAGAATGAAGTACGAGCAGGAATTATTTCCGAAAGAAAATATCAATAGAGGCAATATGTCGGAGATCAGTCAACACAGTGGAGATTTGAATCAATATGAACAACTGGCGAACGTTTACGCACCCAGTACAACGCCGAGCTATGATACTCCAAGCCGCAATAGCGATAGTCAACCTTTGGATAGTCAGCCTTCAGAAATATCGAGGATAAAAGAAGAGAAAGAAGAAAATTTATAAATGATGGAACAAGGAAGGAAAAAATTGGAAAAGAAAAGAAAAAGGAGAGGAAGAGGAAAATAAGAAAATTAAGATTAATAAATTTAGAACAAGACAAGAACGGAAAGACGAGGAAAGTCGAGAAGAGGAGGAGCAAGAGAAAAAAGGAAGAAAAGAAGAAACGAAAAGAAAGAGAAGAAAATTAAAGTATTAATAAATTAAAGAAAGAAACGGCATATTTTCGCACATCTATAGCACGGAAAATTGAAGTAAACTTGAAATTATATACGTTCCTTATATTTCTTCTAAAAAATTTAAGACGTTTTGCTTCCTCATAGAGGAAGCTTTGTTTTTTCCCATAATTTAGTTGTAAATCACTCTCACGTTTAACTTGATTTTTATCTTTTTCAATATTATTAATTTTTCGCCAATTTGTTGCAAAGATAAGATTTATGATTTATTCGCAAAAACAAAAAATACCAATTCAAGAAATATGTGACCAACGAATGTTAAAAGAAAAAAAAAGGAATAACACTTGAAGAATTAGCATGCATTAGATTCAATCACTTCAATTTCTCTATTTTAGATATTTCTTTTTCTTCTTTCTTTTTTCTTCTTTTTCTTCTTTTATAGATACAAAGAGAAATTCAATTGATGTGTTAAGGGGTGCAGCGCGCGCCTTCATTATAAAAATTTCATTCTTAGAATTGATAGTAACAAGGATCGTTTTTAGCACCTGCAGCATCTAAAACTAATTCCTATCATCGGAATTATACCGGATTCTAGCTAAATTATATAAAGTAAAAAACTTGTAGAGGATGTGAAGCAGCGATGGTTGAATCTATAAATTATAAAAGGTTGTAAATTTGTGTAATACTAGAGTTAAATTAGATTAGTTTAGATTACATTTCATTCGATTCTTATGATATAAAGTCTGTTTATCTTAATTAGTATTTTGCACTCTTTGTTATTCTCTCTCTCTCTCCCCCTCTCCCTCCTCTCTCTTTCTCTCTCTGTCCCCTCCCCCTCCCTCCAATATGAATCTTGTATAGATTGAGCAAAAAGTTTGTTTCTTTTTTATTTTGTATTTTATTTGGTTTTAGTAACCATAAGATTAGGTATAAAAATTGTATGTTAGAAACAAACTTTATGATCGATTTAATGAGCAATTCAGTCTGAGATTTGATAGAGATTTTCTTTAATAGAAAAATGTGTTTTCTAAAAATTTTAGCTAGATATTTTTACACACACATACAGAAATAACCTTTTTTCCTCTTCAGTAGACATTAGATGATATTATGATTCGAGATGATAAAATTATTGTGCGCGCGCGCGCTCGATATTATTGAATAGAAGATATAAGATATGATAGTTTGTAGCTCAATTAAAGCGAGCGATTTAGATCCTGTGTTGGTTTCTGAAATTCAAATTCTTTATTGAAGTCTTTTACATGTATTACGAATTTAAGTACTTCAGCAATATTAATTTATCTACTTATCCTTTATAACACTCTATAACGTTTTCTCTGCGTCAAAGCACGTTAAAAACTTCATGCTCATAATATTCCCCACATATATCGCTACGTTTAATGAAAAAAATGATCAAAATCATTACGCTGCATTGAATGTCATTACTGAACTTTAATAATACTAAACTGCGCATTTGTATATTCTCATTATTATCGTATAGAAAGATGTAGAGAAGGAGAACGTTAAAGAGAATGTCAACCAGTTTGACGATCTTTCTTTGTAGTTCGTTTCATCCACAAACGAAATGCAGAGCTGTTCATTTTTTTAATGCACGCTATGCTAATTCTTTACGCGAGCGTTACTTCTGTAGTAACTTAAGATAATTCACTCGTTTACGCGGAGTAAATTATAAATTATCGTAAATTACTACAAAATCCCGTTTAAGCGAAGGAATTATCGTAAGTTACTACAGAAATAACGCTCGCGTAAACGTAGTATAAGAGAGAGATAAGATCATTGCGCGAGGCTTTTTCTTTTGGACCTCCAATGCGCAATCGAGTATTAAATACAGTCTGAATTTGGTATCATGTGTGTATATATATATATATATATATATATATATATATATATATATATATATATATATATATATATGTTCAATCAAAAAAGAATAATTTTCTGTTTTTCCTTAATTTTATTAGTGTAAGAATCGTATAGGAAAATAACGAACGAACGTATTATGTTAATAAATATATATTTATAAGTAGTTATATTTGTATTAAGGTTAGAAATTTATTAAATAAAAAAAAATATATATATATATTAGGTTGATCAAGGGTTCGTTCGCTGCTTTTCCTTCTCTTCTTCGTTCTATTTGCATAGGAAAAAAAGAATGAAAGTATTAAATAAAAAAACACAACAAACAAATTTAAATATTATTATTATAGTATGTTAGAGTTGGATCGATCGAAAGCTTCGTTCGTTTTTTCTTTTTGCTCATGTTTTATATCCAGTCATAAAGAGCCGTGTATATATTTGCATAAAAGTCATATGTCAGAAATACGACCGAGCTAATAGATACATTTTGCTCTGAGTACAGAAAGTGTAAAAAATGTAACTAAAACGGACAGTAGATTTATTGTTAACTGTAAGGCTGTTATATTTATTTATAGATTTGAAACCCTTAAAACCAGAGAGGGGGAGGGAGGGAGAGGGGGAGAAAGAGAGAGAGAGAGAGAGATATGTAAAGGAGTTTAATATAATTGAAGCGCTTGTGAGTGGACCTTTTAGCCGTAAATAAAGAAACAAAAAATAAAACATGATAAAAAGTAGATGGCATGAAATAATCTATTATATACCATGTCGCTTCTTACCGCATCTTTATATGCAAGACACATAATTATAGTAAATTATAATAAATTTGTCAAGCATCCGTCGCATTTCATCGATTAGCATCACTGGTGGAAAAATGTCTCAGAAGTTTTCAAATTATTAATTAGAATTTCTATAAAAATTTTCAGACTCTCAGAATGCTCAGAATTTTTCCGATTTTTATACGAATTGGAACGTTTTTCAGAAAAACTCAACGAACAAAATATTAAAATATTTCAGACTTTTTCCGCCAACACATCTTATTTGTAAATCTGTGTAATTTATCAAAAATTTTCATTAAACATATACGCGAATACTAAATAAATATTACGAAAATTCTCATGTAATTATTTCTGAAAGTATATCTGAGAAATTTTATATATTTTTTCAGAATGTTTTGTCTTAATTTTTACAAAATTTTTGAGAAAATATAAGAAATTTTTTCACCAGAGCATCATGTACAATACAGTTGATCATTTTATTGATCATTATTTTATTTTTATTGTTACTGTTGTCATCATTGTTATTATTAATATTAATATTATTATTCATTGAGGTACAATATTAAAACACGCGCGCACAATTTTATCTACATTATATATGTGTACATACACACACACACACACACACACACACACACACGTGCGCGCATAAAATGTACATAACATAAAATCCATAAAAAGTATACGTAGGTGCTTGCTATTCTTATTATACTACATCGATATATATCTGTCACAAGAGACCGAAAAATATTTTTCGGGCGAATCTCAGATATTTATATAGGAAGGGAATACTTAGGAATATTTCTCCTATATATAATCACTAAAATAATGTTTCATGTAACATCAGCATGATTTAAAGAGAGAAGAATAATATATATCGCTACGTTTCTTACCTAAATTAATTTTCTTGCAGTTGCATTTGTGCATCAGGCGATGCACCGAACCTGTTTGTACAATCGAGAACAAAAGCATTCAATGGTTCAAGTGTAGCGAGATTGAATTATATTTACATTAAGCTTCTCTCTCTCTATCTCTCTTTCTCTGTAGGTTTCTTTTATCCAGCATCTTTCAGCGATTAGTTGGCCGCTATAACGGCGAAGGAGAAGAAGCTCGATGCAATTACATTTTAATCTCGCTTTAAGGAGGGTGGTTGCTCAAATCAATATAATAAGAATTAGCTCAAATATATGGAGGATATTCGTCTATGGGAATCTGTCGTTCATGCCAAAGTTGAAAACAATTGTTTGCATGGTTGTCGAGTAATTATAATTATTCAAGTCATACTCTTATCTTTCTCTTACACACGGGCGATATGATAGCAAAAATGTTACGACACCTGTAATGTAACTCTCGAAAGCATATTAAAAATGAAATTGTACAAATAAAACAACATTTTGTAGCTGTTTCGCGTAAAACTATCGAGCACGGAGTGCGTACTTATATATTTGAGTCGGCCCGGTCGGTCCTGATAAATGGGCAATAAGTGTAACTTGAATAATTAATCACTCGACAACCATACAGACTATTGCCTTCAACTTTAGCATGGACGACAGATTTCGAATTAGACGAATATTCTCTCCATAATTGAACTAATTCTTATCAAATTGATTTGAGCAACCACCGGCGTCCTTAATCAGTATTTTTGTTCTCCACTGTACATACACACATACATTTATTTATTCTGGAGTCTGGACGTACGACGTACTCTTTCACTGGCCTCCAAATCAATTTGAAGTCGATCATTCGAATCACTAGACTTCCTATACACATATATATATATATATATATATATATACTATCGTTCTCATAATACATACATATAATTAATATAAATAATATGCGTAAAAAATTACGCGTTTAGTACAAATTTAAGATGATCGGCAGCGTTAATCTTTTTTAACGCTCTATCAAGCATTCTTAAAATATCTTTCAGACAATTTATTCTGTATGCCTACGCATTACGCGCGGCATTCTCCTATGCCCATCCTCTCCATCGTTATGTCCGGATAGATTTTTACTCTTGATCTCGAATACATGTATGATAAATAATGTGTGACATGGATTTTACATGGCGCGAAGAAAGTTACTCTCGTAACTCGTTACGATCGTTAGAACCTTTTAAACTCGCGACGCGACGCCTTGGCAGTGACCTGATCCTAACCGCTTAAATTCTCACTACGTGTCGACTCTACTGCGTGAATACGAAAAAAAATCTCTCCTTTTTTCCATTTCTCTCGAATCGAAAAGTGTGCGAATAAGAATAATTGGCTGGTAAGAGAGGAGCGTTGACCTGCAACAAAGTTGACCTCCTCGTGAAATCCTTACACGTTACACGTTTATATATTATACGTTCTTGTAAACTATAATACCTACTAAACACTTGTAAACTACTACTACTACTACTACACACTACATACATATACTACTGGTTATATATATTATAATGACTTATTTTGTGTTAGTGACTTGGAACGACGAATGGCGCGTGGCATATTGACCGTAACGTAACGTACGTAAATTCACGCGTACGTCGCACATATTATATGATATCTACAGAGAAATCGATCAATCACCTACAATCTACATAATGCATAACACAACGTTGTGTTTTGCATGCATTAGAATAATATGTATTGTAAAATAAATGTAATTGGTTGATCTCTCTGTGCGTATTTCAGCTACGTCCGTTTGAATAAGATGGACTTTGCCACTTTTAAATCGCGCTATTGAACGCTCCATTTTGACGAAAGGTCTGTTTCTCTTACAATTAACTGCAATGTACATACTTTTGTTGCGCTTTTTTAAAATTTTTTTATTTTGAACATAGAGAAAGTATATTTATTATAATACAGCGCTGCTAAGAAAGAACAGACCTTAAGCCATTGACGAAAGGCTTATCCTTTACGCGCTTTTTCTATTTCGTCTCTCCCTCCTTCTTCCTCTTCCTTCCTGTTCCTTCCAGTAGCAGGAATCTGAATCTTCTGGCAGTGGTAAATATGCCTGTTCGTTACTCTATAGCCAAATTTCTCCTTTTACTTTGCCGCCTCTGCAACTCTTGATCGTTTACCGGTACTCCATCCAAAATAATTTTTTAAATTTAAAACATCACGACTCGCACGACTCTGTGATTATATACCTGCTAGACACATATCTCGCTTTGGATATTGTGCAACTAATTAAGGAGTGAACCTAATTAAGGAACGAGTGCATTTTTTCCCTCCCTGGATTGGAATTGTAACGATAACTCAAATTTAATTTCATTGTCAGTGAAGCTCAAACGGCTAGCGAGTATCCCTAAATGATACGCACACGTTAATTCGTCACAGCTACATCTTTATGACATCGCAAGTACTCCCGCGAGGTTTCTCACTTCAACCCATTTCAGCTTTATCGACTCACGCGGATATCTTAATTAATTATTGGCTCGTCTCGCAATCGTACAATTAATAACTTGGTTCATATACATATAACGCTACGTTTCATGTAACATGAGAATGAATTTTAGGATTGAAAGCAATTAAAATTTATATAAAAATGTACCTATGACCTTATTTTTGAGTGGCCAGCCATTTTTCATGTGATTCAATAGATCTTGTGGAAAAAATGGAGATGGTATTAGTCTTGTCGTTTTATTATCGATCGTATCGAGAAAACGAACTGAAAAATCTCTTGTCAGAAGACTAATAACGAAAAATGAAAATAACAAGATAAAATTAAGGAGTGGTCACAGTGAAGTTAATTATCTCTTTATGCATTGTAAAATAAAATAAATTAGATATTAAGTAATATACATATAAAATGTTCCGTAAACACGGTTATCATTGATTTATACTGAATCAAGAAACAATAAAATACGAGCGGTAATTATTAATTAAGTTGTCTCGCACAAGAATTAAGTAAACGGGTAAGTAAACAAAAGTATGTTATCACAAAAGTAATCACAATATTGATAATGTGAACCACAAAATCTAGATGTATATGTATACTGTATATGATACAATTTTGTTATTTTTTTCAGTGCCAAGTCCATCCTCGAAGTTGCCTCGAATTAAATACGTAATACGTAATAAAATATCCTGTATGTTGAAGCAACAAATTGAAATCAAGTGCGAATCGAATAGATCGTATATGTCATAATGGAACTAGATGGATAGATCCTCTTGTGTTGTGTTAAAATGCGTAATCAATGTCTGAAATGGTCTGAAATGCGCAAAATGAGCTGATGTCGAATTAAAGATTCTATAATTAAAATTGGAAAAACAATTGTTTAATTTGTGAAAAACCATTTCTCCACGTATTTACATTTTTTATGCTATTTGATGGGCATTTTCATGCGAACGTCACCAAAGGACTTTCAAAAGAGTCCCAGTTATCGCTTAAAATCTACTAAAAGGCGCCAGCGCCCCACTTTATTTATCGCTACGACCTACTGGACAATAAGTCAGGTGTATTAGCGACTTGTATCTTTTTATTCGTCGACCAATTCCCAGAGCATCAGGGCAGCGTCGGTGCCGCCGACGGTGACGACATTCTGGTCGTTGTAGAGGAACCTGGCGCAAGCCACCAACGAGCTGTACACCTTTTCCTCGACATATTCAGCTTTGGCGCTGGTACATGGATATCTGAAGAGTCGAAGATACCCTTCGGCATCGCCGCTTACCAGCATATCATGTGCAGCTGATCTACTGGAAGTGGTGACAACTGTGGTCAATGGATAATAGCGGTTGTTCCATTGCCCTGCAAATACACAATCGTAAAAATCTCGCTTATACGATCGATTTCGCGATCGTTAGTGAGTTAGAATTATTTCTTATCTTCATAGTGACTAATAAAAAACTAACCAGAAGTCATGTAACCAACGGTACAGTTGTGGGTGTACCACTTGACATCTTTCATAACCAATGGACTCTTTTCCGACGACAACACCTTGACGTCCCCTAGAAGCAAATATACTTGAATTTATATATTGATTATACGCCAAGTGACTTGTCGATTATCCGAGTCTTTTGTTAAAAATTTTCTTCTTAATCTTCTTGCTAATCTGACGTGGCCAATTAATTTTTTAATTCGCATTTGTTATTGTAATTGTCGCATTTGTGTCAATTAACACACGTTATATTGTCAATATTATGTAAAAATAATCCCTGGTCGAAAAATGTCTCAGAATTTTTCATATTATTAATCAGAATTTCTATAGAAATTTTCATACTTTCTCAGAATGCTCAGAATTTTTCAAATTTTCTTATACGAATTACAACGTTTTTCCCAGAAAAACTCAGACAAAATAATAAAAAATATCTCAAATTTTTCCCCGCCAATACATCTCTGTAAAAATCTAAATATAAGAAATCTGTGCAATTTATCAGAAATTTGCATACATACTGATACTGATACTGAAATATTCCGAAAATCCTCATCCGATTATTTCTGAAAGTATATTTCTGAGAAATATATACTTTTTCTTAATTTTTCACAAGTCTCAATTCTTACAAAATTTCCGACAAAATATGAGAAATTTTTTCACCAGAAATAATATGGTAGTTTATTAAAAATAGTTAATAAAAGTTAATAAAATAAAGTTCATAAAAGTTGAAAACTTTTTTATTCAGTATATTGGCGGCCTTAAACAGTTACGCAAATTCCAAATATTCAGTTCAAATCTTTATGGTAAATCAAGATTAACCAAGCGAGATTAAGGTGAGACTTACAAAATAAGAGATCATAATCTTGAGTCACGGTTTGAAGAAAGCGACTGTCGGAACTCCAATCGAGCTGCATCAATGGTTGCGTTCCGCGGATCTTGTTGCTTTTTTTATATGAAAATCCATCCCTGGACACTCTAAAGAGATACACACTGCCATTTTGAGAACCCATGGCCACAATTTCTCCAGCTGATCAGGCAGAAAAAAAATATCGAAACTATTTTACAAAGAGACATATATATACGTAATTATTATTATATATATAATAACAAAATACAAGTACTAGAAAACATTTAAAATTTATTACGAGTTATCGTTATATCGCAAGTGCATAACTATCTACCTTAATAAAAAGATTGAACAGATTTAAAAACATTAGCTGTTAATAATATAAATCATTGACAATGTAATAACGCGTCAAAAGCTGTTGAAAGCAAAGTGAAAGCTGTTTGATTAAAATTGTTCAATTGTTGTTCTTTTGTTTTTTCAAATTAGTTACGGCTAATTTCAATTTGTATAATATTCAACAAGTAAGCTCGTGTCATACTAGGATTGTATCCGATGCAAGACAGCGGTGATCCACACACTCTCAGGGTCGCCACGGCTGCACCGGTATCAGCCGCGAGTACGAGAAGATGACCCTCCGACGATCCCGCCGCTAACGCCACGCCAAATGGATGGAAGGCTATGCATATACACTCGAAACCCACCTATAACCCATAACATGAAAATATATAATGCTTACATTTATAATCAACATCTAAAAATCCCCCCCTTTCTCTCTCTCTCTGTCTCTCTCTCCCCCCCCCTCCCTCCTGAAATTTACCTGGGTAGTCCACAATAGCTTGTGTCTCCGCCAGAGAGCGATATTCTTGTCATGTCCCGCGGTGGCAAAGACCTCGTCGTCAGGATGAACCGCCAAACCCCACAATTGTCTGCCATGGCCGAATACGACTTGGTTGAATCTTCTTTGCAGAGAACCTTCGAGGATGTTGTTCCGCGTGGTTCCCACATAAATGTTTCCATCATTCCGTCCGGGACGTTGCGGATATATACTGCGGACTCCGCCTACCGATTCTGGCAGCTACAACACGTAAGATTAATTTCGCTCGAGTGAACTTGCTTGTCATGCTATCACCGTATAGTTTCAATCTAAATTCTAAATTATTGACGTAATTGGCTTTAGGCAGAAAACAATTAATTAATCGAAATTAGAATTGGAATATTATTTTTACTCAAATCGCTTGTCTCCATCTTCCTTTCCTAATTACGATAAGCGATTTAGGCTTTTCTCATTTCTATTTCGTTACCTATACATATAATAATAATTACGCGATCCGAAAAGAAGGGCATTAAAAGCAAAGGGTTAAAGTTATCCGATAGCCAGTCAGTATAATAGCCAGCCCAAAGGCGTGCCGTTGTCACCGACCAAATTAAATTATTTAAAACGTTCAACCTTTGTGTCGGTGATGCGTTTGTAATTCTGCAATGAGTCCCAAGCGGCTATTTTCCTATCCTTTTCGCCGCCGGAGAGGAGTGTGCCTTCCGATAACATAACGAGGGAGCTAATGCCTTTGTTGTGCGCTTCGAATTCCATTCGTACAAAATATGCCCCGTCCGCGTCCACCGAATACACCGTGATGAAACCATCGCTGTCCGCCGTAACGACGTCGCCATCCTGTTCGAATTGGATGCTCGTCACGTGTGTACGGGATGGCTGAAAGTGTAAGTCGAATCACTTCTAAAGTAAAAATTATACATTACAAATTGCAATAAAAATTATACATGTACGTGATACAAAATATCAAGAGACACGGTAGTGTCTCGCGCCAAGTACACGCGGAGCGAGACCGACCGTGACTCTTTTACGCGACGCGACGGGTTGCGAGTTAAAAGCTACCAGGATATAATTTAATTGATTATACTCGAATACTTACCGGCTTGATGATGTCAGTTCGCTCGAAGAAACCGTCTTTTCGCCGATTCCAGAATGTCAAATGACCACGCCCATGTGTTATTAAGAGATTATCATCCAGTGGATGAAATGCCGCACCCGTCAGATCTTCTTGCATAGTCTAAATAAATCGTACGTGCAATACGTACTGTAGTATAATTTTCCAACAAACATACATATACATATATATAAATTAATAGAAAATACGATGATTGAGAGAGAGAGAGAGAGAGAGTGCGCGTGTGTGTGTGTGTGATTTTATGCATGATAAAATACTGATAATATTCAAAATGTATGGCTTGTATATTCTTTTCTTCTTAAAAGTATCAAATTAATACATTAATAAATTATTAATTAAAAATGTCACGGATATTATTATTAGAAAATTATCTTTTATTATGGACTATGATATTAATACGGTGCACAAAAAAGGAAAAATGAAACAACTTACAGCTACTTTCCCTAATAAGTGACCCCACTGCCATTGCCATACCGAAAGTATAGCTTCCCTTCCAGAATCCACGGCAAGTACGTAACTACCGCCATTCTATAATAATATCAAATAACTAAGAGTCTCCATGCATATAATATTTGTCATCAATCGTTGAGTGCAGTAGTTGGAACATTGCACAATATTTGCAACTTGTCCTTCATTTCTTTTCAACAAACACAATAAATACTTTCGTAGAAATTACCTTTAGCCAAATTAAATATAGTTACCAGTTGTGAAAATGCTAATGCTGAGACGCCCATTTGAAATTCGGTCATGCCGAACACGTAAAGGGTGAGAAGAGTCTCCGTTGACCATATACGAACATGCGGCTGTGCCTTCCTATGCCTGCCCGCCTTTTGACCGGACGCGACGAGTTCCCTGCTAGGATGAACCTGAAATGGAGGTATTTTGCTTCTGATGGTGCTCAAGTTACATATAAATTACATTTTGAGTATCTTTGACCTCAATGATGATAAATAATTTATTTTTTTTATTAATAATAAAAAGAGAAACACTCAATTTTTGTGAGATACGGAAGTACCAAATATTGTCTCGATTGACACACACGGGGTCTGTTTTCTATTGCTGAACTAGTGCAGCCAGTTCTACTATATACCTACGCAAATCTACTATACACGATACTTTTGGGAGTTCGATGTTTGATCCCCATTTTGCTTTGTCCTCACTTTTTTGAACGGAAAACATTATAATATTTACCTCCATACACATAATATCCTCCGTGTGCCCAATATAATGTCGTTGCGCATTCTCTTCTCGATCGAATAGTATCGCCACAGCCGCGACATAATACAATAATTCGCCACTGGGTAAAACCCAAAGATTTTTGCGAGTATCGGTCCCTCGATAACCGTAGACCCATTCAAGTTGCAGCTTCTTCTCAGGCGGCGAATTATCGACTGGAGGCAGATGAGAGGGAGGATAAAACGATCGTCTGAGTCCTCTGATTGTCACTCTGGCCGGTTCCTCGCGTAGCACTTCTACGACGCTATAATCTGCCAACGAGATATGACGAGTTCTTAATCTTGAAATATGTTCTTTACAAGAAGAAAGAGATTCGAGATTGAAAGTCAAACTTATAAGAACTTAATATATATAGACTAGTGATGAGATTATTTAAAACAGTCAAGATCGATCGTTGACTATTTTTACCGTTTACTCGAACAACTTCGGAGTCAGGAGCATACAAGGCTCTTGGTCTGCTCTTGCTGCGAGCCCTTCTCTGACGACTAACTTCTTCCACGACGGTGGATGGTCCACGTGACCTTGACCTTCGTACCGGAGATGCTACAACGCCACCGGCCATAACGACAGCCGATCCGGTACCCAAATAAAATGTATCCACATCAGCGAATTCGTTTCTCAATTGCGAGAAACTTCTCACCTGGTGGCATATTATACAGAAAAATTTCGTTTGCTGGATATTTTAAAGAATATCTATTATAAATATTATAATAAACTATAAAAAAAATGATTTGTGAATTCTAGATATATATGTTCTTCATTCTCTTCACATCTTGTAGATTCGTTCCGCATAGAATAACGAATTCTAAAAGTTTCACTTTTATTAATTACCTCTTAAGACTACTTGTGCTATAAAATAAATATCTTTCGATGATCGCAGGAGTATTATATATCGCATTAAAATGAAATCTTTTACGAATTGATTATATTTTGATTTTTTTGCGAGACATTCATATTTATATAAATATAAATGAATAATAAGTTCTTGCAATTAAATATTTTAATCACAAGCGGCATGTTATACTTTACGTTGTTCAATTGGACCAAAAAATGTCAATTATTTTTTATTCGCCATTTTTTCTCCCCTTGTGACAAGATTACAAGAGAGAAGGCGAAAGAGAGAGAGAGAGAGAGGGGTCGATGACGTGTTATTTGGCGAAGAAAATTGGCCCATTTGAAATTCATCACGATCGTGACCTAAAAAGATGAATCTCTGACCTTTTTACACACACACACGTGGGAGCATGTTCGTCCCACTTACATCACGACCACCTCCTGTGAGAAATATATAACCGTGTAATTTATTACAATGTCAAAAATTCAAGCCGGCGCGGCGTCGCGGTACTCGATGTTGCGCTTTTCCTTTTTCGACTCCATTCGTCGTACATTCTTGAACGATACAGTTCAATATTAATAGTATAGCAAGTATGCGTCACATAAGAATAGCGTATAAGACAGCTTTTAGAGCGCGAGAACGTAATTGGCGATGTGAAGGCTTCAAGTAAAGTACGACGATCACATATATCGCACGTTACACATCGAATAAGTATGCCCTGTAGCCAGTGTCGCGGGCAGAATTTTTGTTATCTTCTTTAATGAAATTTATTCTTTGAACAGAACTTTCTACATTTCTAAAAATCCTATTTAAAATACATATATGTGTGTGTGTTTAAACTTTTTCCAAATTTACAATAGCTCGAAAAAGCGCAAAAATTAAAGAATAAACTTTTGTAAAAAAATCGTGTCGTTTTAATGCAATATGTAATACCCAATTATCGGAAAACTCTTACCTTACAATTTCTTTCAAAGAAATTTTATATGTAAATATATGTGGAAATATGATACCGAATATATATAGTATATAATGATACTTCCTTCGTACAATCTTATATGGAACGTGTATGTATATAGAATTAGGATTCTCGAATACAATAATAACGAAATTTCTTTTTAAGGCAACTTATGGGACGTACAAACAAAAACTTCATTTCACAGGATCTCGAACGAGGGCCGACCCCGTTTATCGTCATGCTTCGAGTTTTACCCTCGTCCTGCCTCTTCCCGTGGCGCGGCATGCATATTTATGGTTAACGTCGCTCTCACAAGTCGATTTTACAAGTACAATGCTGATATCTCAGATTTACATATGTCCTTTTTCTTTTTTATACTTTCAAATCACGCACTCTTTTCCAGATTTTTTCTAAATATGTTAACCGTAAAACGACATTCTAGCGTTGCATATATAAATATAAGAATTTAATAGATTTACAAATTAATTTTATTCAATAAAATCTAGTTTATGAAAAATTAGAATAAATTCCAATTTTTTTCTTTGGCGCGCAAAAAAATTTTAAAAATTTGGTAGAAAAATAATTTTGCCAAGCTTTTAGTATTGTTCTTTAATTTTAATTTATATTATATATAAATTTTAGTGATAATACTAACCTCTTGTCCTGAAACAGTGAACATCCTCTTAGCCCCATTCATTTTCAACACTTGTCCAAGATCTTCTAAAACTTCTTCGAAGGGTTGCGATGTACGAAGATTTAATAGAACTCGGCACTGACGACAAAATAAGATTATTTTAAACTAGATTAGATTTTTGTATGTCCTTGATTACGTTAACAAATGTAACGACAAAGAAATTTTAACTATTTATAGATATCAAGTAAAATAATTAAATTATTTCGAAAAATGTGAAACTATCAACTACTGCAGCTTCTCAATTTAAATAAAACGAATAATTGAAAAGAGATGGTTAAAATTATCCTTATAAAAAATGTAGGGGAAAATGTAGGCCCGGGTCATAACAGGACCAGGCACGGGGCATAAGGCATAATGGGATATGGTCGATAACTTTTTACAGAAATGCTGCCACGTAATGAAATGTTTCGAAATTATTACTCTTAAACGTCTCTAACCGCGTGTTAAATTGTCATCAGTTTCTATATTATTTTTAAAAGAGAGAAAGAGAGAGAGAAATTAATGCGTAAATTAATATAGATCTCGAATGTAATAAAGTAACAACTTTCGGTTGTTACCGCCTACCTGAACAGTATGGTCGTGGTTGTTAACGATACGAATGACACGGCCCGAAGAGGGCTTTCCGCCCCCAGGGGGTGGCGCTTCTTCAGTGATGGAGGCTTTCCGGCTAAGACTCGGTACCGCTGGCGGTCTACTTTGCCACCCTCCAACCCCACTTCCGGTCCCGGTGGTACCGCTCCTACTACCTCCACCGCCTGCTGGGGTAGTGTACCAGGTGTTGTTCTTCTTCCCGTAGCTGGCCGGCTATCGTGGAGAAGATTTAAAATTATTATTGTCATTAGTTTATTCGCGCGTTTTATACTTTCCGTGAGTTATATCTATATACAGCGATAGAGACATCCGCGAGGTGTGCTAAAATTATTATTTAAATCTACCAAACATATTTAAATGTTTTTAAGCTATTTCAATACACTATAGCATACAGCTATTATTATTACTTATTTCACTATATTTCACTATTATTATCACTTTAATTATCTCCTTTAACATATTTTATATTATATAGCATTTTGAAAGAAATTCGATATAGAATAAGGCAAATTTAGCCTTGACGTATTTTCCCATCGTATCTCATCCCGTCTCGATTTTAAATCCTTAATTAAAAAAGATGTAAGAAAAAAAAGTACAAAATTATAAAATATTTATAATATTTGTCTCATTACTTCTTTCTCACATTACATTCTTTCTTATATTACCTATATCTGGATGTTATATATACGTTTAGATCCAAATCTCTGAGTTTTGTTTCGGGATATATTTCGAATATGAAAATTTAATATGAAATGTCGTCGTATCGCATAAATATTGAGAAAACCTGCATCATGTCGGCCGGCAGCGATATCACTTCAAAGGAATCGCTCATTAACACGACGAAACTATCTGTCCAGCAGCTCAAGTCTTGACTGTGATATTCGATCTCCGAGTCACTGCAGGAGTTCTCTATTTCTCGCCTAGGGTCAAAATCCGGTTCCGAATTTTCGTCCGATCGGGACGAAGACAAACTTGCAGACTCAATTGTGAATCTCAATTGACCCCTTGCAACCTTTGAAGATTCACTTCACTTTTGCCACATTAAATATGTCGAATGTACGATACGCGAACTCATATGACCCGAAAAAACTGGCATTTCACAGTTTGTCCTTTGTGGTATCAGTTTTTCTTGAAAATACGTATTTCTATATCTTTAATCGAATCTATTTTGACATCAATCCCCAACGATTCTCCACGAGCATTGAAAAGGAATAAATTCCCGTTACGGATGTTTTGGAAAGAACTGAACAAAGAGACATTAAACAAATGCGTCACGACAAATGTGTTTCGTAAAAAGATGATAAGATCGAACGAGATCTTGCTTTGATTACAATCGCGACCTCGGATGATTAAAGAAACTTGCATCATTTCACTGCGTTTATACGCGTTACGTTCTTGCCATGACAATTCTCAACATCTTCAATCGCAATACACAAATCCTTAATCTCAATTCTTAATGATCTTTCATAGTTATCGAAGATAAACAATGGAATTTTCTTATCGAGAATTGAGAATATTGAAAGAATTAAGCTAAAAGCGTAAAATAACGCGAGAAATCGCGACTTTTTATTGCGATCAACCGAAAAGATATTCACAGATTTTCGATTTCGACATTAGATTCACCAATCCACGGGAAAAGTTATGATGTGACGATTTTGGCGTGAAAGTCACCGTGAAAGTTACAATTAATTATATCTTTTCGTCAATCTTGATTTGCGTGACACAATTGCTATCTCTCTCTCTTTCGAATACGGACGGAACAGGCTGATACAACCGCGACTGTGCTCAATGGACGACTACTGGGGCAAAGTAGGAGGCGGGATAGTTGTATTGAAAACTGGGGTGCTGCAACATCCCCTACCACACCTCTCCACCTTACGTTACCATACCTTACGAAGGGCTCAAGCTGCCGCCGCTCAAGGACGACCAACCATCCCCCAACCCTTCACCTCCTCTTCCATTCTCTGCCTTCACCCCTCTTCTTACCCTTCGTATAGCGATACTAATCCAGAATGCTCTGATACTGCTTACTAGGCAGTAAGAGAATTGCAACAATTTCCCTTTTCGTTCCCCTTTATTCCCCGTAATTTTTATGAATATATTGAGCGTGCTTTGCGTCACGGCACCTGATGGATGGCATTGTGCAACTTTTATTTCTTCTTTAAATAATGTACAGAGTGTCCATGAATTACTGAATGTTCCATTGTCAAGATTTTTTTACCTAAATCTTTGATTTTACACAGATCTTTTTCTCCTTGACCAATTGGACCGTTCTTTTTCTTCTCTTTGACTTTTATTCTCTACTCTTTGACGATCGATCGAAAAATGACGCACGAAAAATTATAATTATTAAGGATTTTAGTTCAAACGCTTGCAATTTGCGTATTTTGTGAGATTGTGCGCGCACATCTGCATGCAATTTTTATAAACTAAATACTAAAGCTATCAGAGTTTAATATTTAATATCTTATATGTAAGAATTCAATATACTATACACCGGATGGCCAATAGTAATCAGACGCATACTTCGACTAATCTTATTGTTACAGTCGAATGATCAATGGGCATCGTTTTGACTCTTGTTATAAGTTTGGATGATGCAAGTTCCACTGTGATTAGTGCTTGTTCCGATAAAAGGCGATAAAAGCATCCGCGGAAATTAAGAACGCCCACGCCTTCCTGATAAATCTCTCACGAAAAAAAACCTGATTTCCCAGGAAATTCAGCACATATATTAAAGCACTTAACTTGATTAGCTACGTAAGACTAATACTAAAAATGGATCTTGAAGAGAAGAAAAAAAGAGCTAACGAGGCTAATAGTCCAATAAGCTGAGTTATGACTTCAAAACACGCGTACTATCTCGCTAACAAAAGATCAGTCATTAATATTATACTTTTTACATCGTCATTCTTTTTTAACAAATTATGCAGGTAAAGAACATATTGAATTTTTCTCCAATGTCTTCCTCAATAAGTATTTTAAAACATATTACCGATTATATTAAAAGTTAAATTTAATAATTATAGTCTATTTCTGTCATTCTGTCTTCAAAGACAAAAGAGTTTTATGTGTTTTTATTATGTATTACAGATTACAGATTCACGCACTAAAAAATTCAAGATTATTAAAAAATATATACGTGTATAAACCTTTGAGTTGAATGCCATAACAGTAAAGATATGAAACATTTAAATATTCATTCAAATATAATTATCTTGACAAAAATTTTGTAAGCATCAGTAATTTCATTTAAGAGAGGACTTGATAAAAAGAATAAACATCTTACATTAATCTAAATTAGTGCAAGTTATTGTAAATAGCTTTCGCAAAAGAATAATTGCCAGTCAGCGTATTATTAGCGCTGCCACCCAGTTATCGGACCAAAAAAAGTGAAATAGTGACTGATTTTTGACAAAAAAGTGAAGAAAAAGTGACAAAAAGTAACCTTCTAGGCGTTAAAATACTAATCAAAAGTAACATTTTTTATCAAATTTTTAGAGTAATTAAGGTCATTTAAGAAAGAAAAAAAAACATTTACTCTTATTTTCCCGGATTTACCTTTAAATAGCCAAAAACGCAACTAACAAATTTTTTTCACAATATGATTTAAAATTTATAATAAGGACAAAACAGGAAATTGAACGATATACTAAATACAAGTAAATCTCCGGTGCAATTTTATTAAATAAAATAAATAGTACATTTCATTACATATAATAAAATAAAGACTCAACCAAACAAAATAGAAGTTTAAACATTATTATTATCTAGATAAAGCAAAAAGATTTGAGTACTGAGTGGATAGTTCTGGCTATCCAGACCAAGAATGTCTCCGAGCTGGTCGCGAAAGGCCAAACGCAAACATTCTTTTGTATATTTAGCAATTGTTTTCATCTTTGCATTTTTGTTTCCGGCAGCATGATTAGTATAGGTTCCATCCGGAGCATACTATTAGCGTTGTGTCATTCTGTCCTTGTTTTACAATTTACATCTAAGCGATAAAGATAGACGCACTTTTCATATCAGCAACGCCACTTGTTTAGCATTCGGTTCGCGGTGCTAATTGTAAGTAATCAGATGCTGAGACACCGGACCCGAGTACCAAGTAAGCAACAGTGAACGAGTAGCAATTGTTAGCAGACGAGACAACAAAAATACGAATAGAATACTTGTGTTTTACATGTTATAATGTTTTACAAATGTTATATCATCTCAGGAAAAGAAAGGTGACTATAATGACATTTTGAACAATAGTGATATTTTAGTGGCTTGTAAAAAAAAAGGTGATAAAAAGTGATTAAAGTGACTAAATGGCAGCGCTCTATATTATATACGAAATTTGTATCCTCAATATAAGAATGCAGGTATAATAGTCGAAATGTATTCATACAGAATAAAGGTCAGCCCACTATTCGTTTTCTCGCAGATCAACCCTTCCGTTAAGTTTACATCGATATGATGCTTTAACCTCTTGTCCAGGTCATTAGTATTTCATCACTCCCCATCTCTCTCTCTCTCTCTCTCTCTCTCTCTTAAATTTGCATTATAGAAATTTTATAACTAATAATCTCGTTATTTGGTTTATTGAGATTTTATATGTGGAACAAGAGAGAAATGTATCTTTTTATTCTTTTACTAATTTTAATTTCATAAATGTAAAATTTACGCACGCATGCACGCACGCGCATGCGCGCGCGAAAAATTTTCTGGTTTTATAAATTATATATTATATATTGTGTATCATATTCTTTTTAAATAAGATATTATATTAATTTTGTCACAATTAAAGTATTTCTGTCATATGCCGTGTGCATGTATAGCAGGGTATACAATGCGTGTAAAATTACAATATAATTGTGACTATCGCGTGCAATGTCATCTCTGAGTTGATTATAATTCCGAAAAAAGATTAGAAAAAATTGCGCGGTTGATAAGCCGCGACAATAAATCTTTTCGATAAGCCTCTCAATGCCAAACTTAATGCTTAAGAATTTCTTAAATATCTTAGCAGATTAAGAACAAAGTTTTAAATTTAGAAAATTATGAAAAGATAATAACAAAGACACAATGAGATACTTATACAAAACTTATACAAAACTGTTCAGTCAATCGAGTGTAATCGACGAGAAAGTGGAAAATTGTTGGAAAAACCAATAAAAGACGTATAGAACAAGTCATTTTACCGGGTTGCATATTTTTCGTGAAAAAGACATATCTATAGTTAAATAGATTAGCGCGCTACATTTATATTCAAGCTTTCTTTCTCAACACGACTACACACACAAATAAAATGAGAATTATTATATACTTTCAATTTTACATTTTATCGTTTATTCATTTATTGTATAATATATTGTACAATATATTACAGTTGTGATTTGTGTGTTTGATATTTTAAATATTTTTATCTTTGTTTATTACCCACATTAAAAAATTTTCTAAGAGGTTAATTTAAAGTTTGAAAGAAAAATGTTCTAGGAATTGGCATAGCTGAGATTTAACTCTTTTAAAAATCTTCCAAGTGAGCAATGCAATACAATTGGCTGACAACCTGCCGTAAATTATATTATTGATATTGATAAAGCACCGCGTACAATTGTAGAGAAAAACCTATATCGTGATTTCCAAATGCCAAACAATTTTTCTTCTACTTCTCTTTTCGCTCGTTTCTAACTTAACGTGAGGTATCCTTGCGATATGAAAATGAAGAACGTGCTCATATATATGTTGCGTGACGATAGCAAGGTCTCATGATTCAAAACGTGCCATAGCGATTACGGAAAAATAATTCGCCGGAGAAAATAATAGCTGGAGTAAGGAGCACTCGTCAGCTATCGCTCGATAGAGCAGCGATTACGGAGAAGGATAAGAAGTCTAGCTAAACTAAAAAGTATATCTAATGAATGCTAATGAAAACACTTGTGTGTATATATTGCGCACTTGTCGCGTTTCTTTGATTTCCACGCTATCTTAGTGACATGAACTACGGCAAACAATGCAATCGATCACGGAGATATCAATGCTGGGACTGTCGTTGATTTGCGCATGAATAAATGGCTATACAGCCATTCGAAGCACAGGAAATTACGCGCGTGCGTGCGTGCGTATGTGTGTGTGTGTGTGTTTTATGTATACGTTTTATATACAGATATAAAATCGCGGATAAAGGTAAATTTAAGGAAAATTTAACACAGAAATTAAGTTATCGAGAAAAATGAAAAGCGAGAGTAGATGAGAGAACAATCGGCAAAATAAGATTTTTCTGGAGCAACGACCTTAACTTTAAGATTACTTAAAAGCAGCGTTTTCTCGAAGGTAAACCAAGCAAAGAGAACTTGGTGTTTATTGATCCCAAGAGGCCCGGTTGACCAACGGTCAATGAGATACGGTCTCTCCCTTCATTCTCTTGCCACCCTCTACAACGGCCTTCTTAACGGAAGTAGGAATTGCCCCCCCCCCTCTCTCTCTCTCTCTCTCTCTCTCTCTTTCCCTCCCTCTCCTACCTCCCACTTACTACTCCGTGATTCATGCGTTCTCAGGTGTTCTGACCAAGAAAATCGAGTTGGTTACTATTATGAAATCATCAAAGAACTCAAGGAAAATTCATATAGTTTGGGAAACTACGAACCTTAATTACTTCTATTGCATTAATAGTTTTCTAGAGGATTATTAACAAAATGTTAATAGCAATTTTGTGAAACGAAATATATACATGCGGATATAGATCCTCTTATTGTACTTACAAAAGATTGCCGTATTCCTATTATTTATGCAGTTACAGTGACTGTAGGTACATATTTTACGTTCTAAGGATTGTGCACATGGCACACACGACTGGCAATAGTGACTTCTTGTTGGTAGTATGTAATTAGGTCACCAATAGCGTGGCAAGCAACGCAAGGAACAAACACGCAATTTGCGCTTGGAAAAGAGAGCGAAGGTGAACGAACATATAATAAAAATCTAATTAATGGCACGAATCTCTGTCGTGATAGCATAAGACGTGTACTTAATATGTACTTAATATGTTAGGTTGTCAGAAATGACGATAATGGAAATGCAAAACAGGCCGACGTACTACATATTTCGCGCAATATAGGAAGTGACTCTGAAGGAATGAAACCTCACGACTTTTGTATCGGTATCTTTCGGTTATAATTTCATTATTTGTAGATAAAATTTAATATAAATCGGTCTTTCTTTTACAAAAATGTTAAACTATATATAGAGACAGATGTCCGATTACAAATGGAGCAAATTTGGAGTAGCTTGCGGATAAATAAAAGCTTATTCAGTTCCTTATTCTTCAGTTTCAAGTAAACTTTTGCAAAACTCTTAGGCCCGGTTGCACCAACGTCGCATAACATTTAATCTTAGCTTAACTCACTCTTCGTCTCTTTCTAACTGTCCCCCTTAGAAACGTTGGTGCTACCGGACCTTAAACTTTATAAAAAGACTTGATTATTAATATGTTTGATATAAAAATTTACAAAAAAAACAGAGAACTAGAACGGAAAAGTTTCTGTTGAATTTATACGATAACGAAAAAAAATTGACTTTGAATTAACTGAAAATTCGCAGAAAAGAATAACCTGGAATATCTTGTATATATCTGGATATTCTACACATTACTATGTGACGAGAAGAGAAAAAACGCCATGAAAAAGATGTTCTAAAAAAATTGCTCTGTTTAACAAAGGTATATTTTACAAATCGCGATAGTATCAAAATAACGACAGAAATGGCTTTGAGAGCAGAGTATTGAGAGAGAAAGAGAGAGAAAAAGAGAAAAAGAGAGAGAGAGAGAGAGAGAGAGAGAGAGACCAGAGCATGGAAAGAAATCTAGGGAGAGAAATAGGAGAGGGAAGAAAAAGAAAGGGAAACTCTGACGGAGGAAGAAATACACGTGACCACTCTACGCAAACTCATCCCCGTTCGATACCGACACTTTAAAATCACTATTACGTTTCTCTATTTCCTTATTATACATTTTCATTTTTTAAGGAATAAAAATTATCTCTCCCTTCCTTCTCTCACTGTAAACGCATCTGCCCGAATATTATAGCACAAGATTGAAAGGACATGTTTGGAGCATACGCAAGACGATATGTATCGCGTTTAAATATTCATATATCTTAATTTAAAATTGTATTTAAGCAATTTATTAAATGTAAGTTGTTGGCAGAAAAGTTAAAAATGCGAAGTCGTAAGATAGTCATAAGATATACAATATTAAATTAAACATAAAAAAAAATGCAGTTTCAGATCTTCGAAAAATGTTTTAAAAAAGTAGGTGTACCTCAAATTTTGAAAAATTTTATCTAGAAGAAAATTGTACTGGAGATATCTCTCTCTCTCTCTCTCTCTCTCTCTCTCTCTCTCTCTCGGTACAGTAACTTTGATTAAATATGTTCTAAATATTTATTAATTTCGCAGATAATTGCAGAATTGTAGAAACATTAAAAAGAGACACACATGCTTTATTTTCTTAAAAATTATTTAAAAACTTATAAAATTAATACGGAAAAATTATCTCGAATAATTATCTTGAATAGTCAAATCGTCGCTTTGCCCCCTTCCCTCCTTCGCTTCTTGCTTTCTTTCTCTTTAGCTAATCAAATTGTAAAGTGAGTTGTACATTTCAGAATACTGATCTGGTGAGAAGTTAGTTGAGGTCAATCGGCATGCAAAGGCCAATTGTTTAATGGAAGAATCATGCATAAGCTCTAGCCACTTTGGTGTATTAAAGAATAATCCAACATATAGTTGGCGATCGAAGTAACTGGATCGTAATTGCATCAAAGTGCATCGTAATACACAACGAGTTAAATTGGTCACACCTTTGAAGTAACGGAAGGGTGTGATCCATAATGCCGAATGACGTAAGACAAAATAAAATTGCTTCTCATCCATTGCACTGATAAACTTAACAAGCAATCAGATGATAGAATAGATAAGAAACATTTTTATTTGTTAGTTCTTTTCTATAAATTGCAACATAACTTTAAATTGTACGATATTATAAATAAGTATTTAGTACTGTATATAAAATGTTGGAGCAAGGCAAATCATACAATTTAAAATCATAAAATTAAAATATATATAAATTTATATATATATTATTCCTAGGGGGCGAAGGGAGGAAGGAGAGAAAAGAGCGCTCTCCGCTCAAATACAATTTTGCGTTGCGTGCGGCCTGCTTTAAGAAACTGATCTGGGCCAGATACACACAACGTCCTCGTCGTCGTTGCGTCGTCGTCAGCAACATTACATGGAGTATTCTTATAAATCATTATTATATCACATCTCTCTAAAAGTTATTTTTGAAAATCTATATTCCGACACATTTTTATAGCGGCACGCTAAATTCTATAACCGCATTATTAGTATATTGTATTTTTTACTCTTTTTTAATCCTATATGACTTGTATAAAACGTGTGCGTGTATGCGTGTATGTGTGTGAGTGTGTGCGCGCGCGCGCTTATATGCGTTTTCTGACGGTTATTTTAAAATATTATTCATAGATAACAATTTCAAAATACGATAGCAATAATAGTATATGGTTATTGATAACTGGTTATTCGTATTATTAATCCGCATATGAGAACGAAGGAAAGCTCGAAATGCAATCTTTTTTTCAATTTTCGTTAAATTTCTTTTGTACTAAAGAATTAAGTCCATATATTCTGTATTTTATTCCTCCTAATTTAGATATTATCATTATATTCTCATTAATACTTATTCGCATAATTATTAATTAATTAGTTTTTACTAATCTTGTGTCGTATTGTTTTTACATTTTTGCATTACTGTAAAGAAGATAAATAACAAAGATTTTAGAAGCTACAAAAGTTTAACATTAACGTACTTTTACATTTGTCATAAATATAAATATGTCATTTCTCATGCGTGGTGAACATCGGCGAAAGGAAATAAAACGCCAGAATGTTCGCATTTGTAGCGCGATGAAGTCGATCGTGCTTTGAAGAAGACGTATTTACAACGTCAGTCAAGTTCACGAGTATCGAGGTTGTTACCAGCTAGCGCTTTAATCGGATGTGATTAACACACACTTTCACTATCTACGAAACGTGTTCCTGTACTTTCTCTTATCAAGATTACATCAACTATTACATCAATTTATTTTATCTAAAAAAAATTCATAAATCATATTATTTATGAAAGTGAAAATTAATAAATAATTTTTGAATAAACAAATGTGTATGTTCCAGATCGTTCTAAATTGATTTTAGATTCTACCAACTAAAGTTTCATTCTTAAGATATGCGATATACATATCATTTAAACAATAATTCTTTGATTTATCCTTTCTGCAATAATCGAACTCCCGTGATGAATCGCACAAAGATCTCTTACCTTGAAAGTCTTGTAGCTGGACACTACGTAAGAGGCACCGTCCTCAAGTTCGTCGAGATGGATCTTTCGATCACCGTCCATCGAAAAGATGTGGCGCGCCCCTCTCGGCAAATCCATCCGAAGAGACAATCTATCCAGTAGAGCCTCCAAAGAACCAATGTCACGGCCAGGTTTAAATCTGAAAATATTCAGAGACTTCTCTAAAGTATAAATATATAGAGTAATGTAGAGTTTCAAAGCCCTACGAGACATCCTTTTGAAATCCTTTGATCAATTTCGATCAATTTCCCTTAGAAGTATTATTAATTTTACATTATTGTAAAATGAAAGAGTAATAAAAGATTGAAGACTTTAATCAATGCCACAAAGCTAATATACAAAACGTGAAACGTTTTAATCTTCATTCAGATTTTAATTCATATAATTCTTAATTTGACGATTGAATGCGTTTAAGCAAAACTTATTTAAATCTAAATATAATTCACTGCAAATAAATATTATCCTTTTTAGAGTAAGGTCCTTTTTTGTCGTGACAATGCTTTTGCGTCGACGATGCTTGATGCTTTTACATTAATTAAATGCATTTTTATAAGCCTTCGATTAAAATATTAATTAGAATGTTAGTCAACTAAATAAACATATTGTTCAGAGACATACTGGCATGCATCGTGTATTTCTCTCTCTTCTTGTAAATATTTTTCAATTTTTTATATATCTTTCACCATTCTTTCAAAAAAGTTTTAAAGAAGAAATTTGATTCTTTCTTCTTTCAAAATAATTTTTATTAAATTTTGACACAATGAAAGACACTTAATTATAATATCATCACGTTTGTGTATAAACCATTAATCAATATTTTTAAAACATGTATGCTTATATAGATTCATTCAAAATGTTGAAAAATATTTTTGTAAAGTTTTATTTCATCTTACACGTGCATTATTTATTCAAAATATTAAGTTATTATTTTGTGTGTGTGTGTGTGCGCGCGCACGCACACTCTCACCTCGAAATACACACACACACGTACGTACGGACGTATGTATATGTGTACGTATGTATAACTCGCGCACACGTGTGTGATTAATTTTTTATATTATATCACATCAATATGTTAATCATTTTCTTTCAATCTCTGAATAAAATTTGACAGTAATTACTTAAACAATTATTGAGTATGTGTTTTATGTTACTGAAACAAAAGAGAGATGTATATATAGAACAGCGAAAAAATAAGAAATTATCTATATTTGTTATGCTTTCTGTGCCATTATGCCTTCAGATTAGGAAGAGAAAGATGTTTTTATCTTAATTGTGTGAGATACGCATAATGAATAAAATGTTACGACATATAATGATAAGTTTAGCAAGTATGTTTCTCGATTTTAGGCTTTTTCAGGCTTCTTGGTTCGGTTAGAGGTATTGACCAAAACGATGCTTACCTGAACTCCACTCCTGGAAAGTAGGGATCGCCATTTTTATAAAAGGTGACTCTTCTCGCTCGCCAGTAGCCGAGGTTGTTATATCTCGCGGCTTGTAGCTCGTGCCGGCTCTTGGGTCGGCTCGGCTGCTCCGACTGCTCCGGAGGCGGCATGCGGGGACTGGAGGGTCTGCTCTGCCTCCAGTAGCCGGCCATGCCGCCTCCACCCCCACCTTCACCACCGACCAACACACCCCCGACCTCTTCTTGCGTCGTCATTCCACCCTCCACTGCGATTCCACCCTCCACGTCCCCGTCCTCCTCCTCCTCCTCCTCCGCCTCCTCCTCCTCCTCCTCCTCCTCCTCCTCCTCTTCTGCCTCCTCTTCCTCTTCGTCGTCCTCCACCGGCATCGTCGATGCCGCGGTGGGCGTCGCGATGCCCGCGGCGACACCGCCCTTGGACGAATTCTCGTGAATCCGCGACGTTTCTTGCTCCTCTTTCTTCATCGCATCTGAATGAAGTAGAGTCGGAATTTTTTGAAGCTGACTTAATTGTTAGCCAAATATCTGTATCGCGATCATCCCTAATCTTAAATTTTACCTATTATTAACCATCCGTACTTTTGTAAATAAAATTTTCTTTTTTGCACTGCCTTCCCACACTACTACAGTTCTTGCCTAGAATAAAAATGACTAACTGCATGATTATCTCGATGATTATCCACACGACGTTATCATTTCACGCGCGTGCCAATAATGCTTTAGACTTTTTAGAGATTAAAAAAGGAAACGATTGAGATTCAAAGTAAGAAGACTGCTTGAGATCTGAGTTCAGAATATCGAGTTCAATTATATGTATAAAGTTCAAGTATATAGAGTCCAAGTTAATGTATGTGAGGTAACTGTCGAGGATCGATTCTCGTTCACGTACGTGATTGAAGCAGGTATACTTGAGAGCAATCTGGGTCTCTCTCTCTCTCTCTCTCTCTCTCTCTCTCTCTCTCTCTCTCTCTCTCTCTCTCTCTCTCTCTCTCTCTCTTTCTCACCTGCGTCCTCCACTGTCGTCGCAGTTGCAACAGCTGTTTGGTCACCAGACTCGCGGTCACCACTGTCAACCTTGTTACCGCCGCCAGCGACGAGGAGATCCTCGTTCTGCTCGCCCTGTCTGCTGGCACGCGAATCCGGCTGATTTTCAGTCTCGATCATCCGCAAAGCGAAGCCGCCGCCACTTCCGCGCGTCCGCTTACTCGACCAGTGCTCTTACGATTGCAGAAAAAGATTCCAGATCCTCAACGGATAGAAAAAAGTTGAATTTTGTACGTCAGGACCTAGGTGTTTGCAACCTGAGTGAGGAACAAATTTATTACAAAGTTGAAAAAATTAGTTAAAAACTATAAGGGAATTAAGTATTGAAATGTATAACAAAGGTGAAACAAATTGTTAAAATGTGATGACAGATATTAATAATTTTACTAAAGGAGAGACTTAATGGACAATCAGACTAAAGTAAAAAAAGATAAATCTCGTCAAATATTATTACAACTACAATTCCATTTACATGCAATTATAGCAACTCTGCAATGTATAATTGTACGATCAACAGATTTTGCATCATTGAGTCTACATAGTATTCTAATCGCGTCCACAATATCGAAAAAAAATATATATATAATATATATATATATATACAGGGTGTCCCTGAATGTTTGGTACTTTAATATTATGAATTGTTATGAAAATGAAGGAGTATTTGCCTTTGTATTCCCGATATCATCGAGCGAGTGAATTTACCTGGAAAATTAAACGCCGATTAGAGCGCACCGCAAACGCTATAGTGGGGCTCGTTGTGAACGACGTTTTTTGACATTTCAAGGTTTCTTACAATTATGTAGATCGGATCACATTGCACGAATCGCCACTTTGAGAATATTGTGAGTGCTGGCCAGTCGATCACGTGTTGCGTGATAGTGGATTCCCGATCGATCGGCCATTTTTATTTCGCAACTGCAGCTCCCACTGCAGGTCCATCGATCAGCAACTCGGACAATATACACATATGTATATATATATTTTGTCAACTCTCATACGTCGCCCCTTTACGCTCCTGTTACGGTTACGGGTGACTGACTGACTGACTGCGATTACTGATAATACTGATATATACATGGCATGCTATAATCGTAATATCTGTTTAGTTTTCGGATATCTTACCGCGATTTTAATAACGATAACGTTAATTTTGTCTGAGTTCTGGCTTTATATGCCTTTTATATAGTTATAGTATTTTTGTAATCAAGTCAAGTCGGCCGCGATATAACTCGAATAACTATCCTCTGCTAGCCAGCACTCACAGCAGCCCCTGCATCTGCAATAATCTGCATCGCGCATAGCGCATAGTGCACAGTGCATAGTGCATGCATGAGACTCATGAGACATCACGCGGTTGACGGTTGACGCCGTGCGTGACACACCATTCTCGAATGCAAAACAGTACCGGGTGCTTTCCGCAATGATTTATACGCTCGTTTTTTATCTCGTTCAATCTCTGTGTTATTTAGCGACTATTTTGCCATGTGACATGTCGATAACAACGATAAATCGATGCAAAAGCGTTATTGTTTCATGCAAACATATTATCATTATTAATTCACACTCACAATTAGTTCAATAAAGTCAATAGAAGGAAAAATTTTATAGTAATATTTTAGACGAATGTCTACTTTCTTTTGTTTGAAAATATAGATTTAAGACACTAAACAATTTAAATCGCATATTGAAATTTCACATCCATAATTTTATTATTTTTCATAAAAAAAAAACGATATCTATTTTATAAAAAATACTCGGATTACGGCATTTACATTTTGCCCTTAGTATTCATGTTTTGTTTTTCCTTTTTTTTACTAATTTTCTCAATATATTTAATCGAGCCTTTTTCGAGGGTAAGATTTATCTTTCTTTATTAAACATTGTTCAATTTAAATTGATTAAACTCATGTTTCCTTATCTAAATTTTTAGAAAAAAAATTTTATTAGAAATTTATTTTGAACTCCATTGTCAAAAGAAAGTAAAAAAAAGAAAAAAAAGAAAAAAGATTGAAAAACAAAGGTTCTTTTGAAGCTAAGTCGATTATCTCGATTGATAGAGATCACTTCTGAACCGTATCATCACATTCATCGTTACGTTATAATCGTTAAACATTTTAAAAAAGTATAAAAGATATCAAAAGTGGAAACATATAATTATAATAGCATAGCTGTGTAACGGTGTTGTAGTTTTAACATTTCATTTAGTAGATGTTAAGTATACGATAAACGATAAACTGCATTTTCTGCATTCAACTTGGTTCGATCCGATCAACTGCAATGGAAACAAAGCGAGACTCCGGACTCCGCTGAGGAAAAGCACTCAAGTTCACCAAAGTTCACTGACACTACGCCGCGCCGGCTGCGGCCGCGGTCGCGATCGGGCGATATAATGCTGGATAATGCCGATGATCGGGGTGAAAAATTCTCTCACGGTGTATTATCTCATTCGCGAAATCATTATTACGGCACGGCGGCGAGTTTATATTGACGCGGGCGCGGAAGTATGGCTCGCGCGGACGAGAATCACCTTATCGAAGTTGATTCGGCTGAATCGCGGCGATTGCGGCGGCAGTATACATATTCATGCGTCCTTCGACGATGGCGTCCCGACGTCGAGTGACCGCGCGCAACCTCAGCAACCTCGGCAACCTCAGCGTCCTCGGCGCCGTTTTCCGCCGTCTCCGTCGTCTCCGTCGTTAGGCCAGTCAAATTATTCCTTCAGTTGTCGCAAATTTACAAAAACGTAAAAGATTGAGAAATTTATGCGATTAATTGTAACGAATTATCTAGTGACTATAAAGTCGCAGTAAATAAAGTAATGTAAGATCCAAGGGCTTGGATCTGTGTACCTTATTATTGTCTTATAATATAGGTATGTATATTAAAGCTGTATTAACGAAAGAGAGAGAGAGAGAGAGAGAGAGAGAGAGAGAAGCATACAAAATACACGATTCGTTTGCGAAATAAATATTTAAAACACAAAAGATTTTCAACTCTTTCCTCAAAGCCTAAACATTTCGATCGTTTCCTCGCAAGTTGCTTAAAAACTGCTATTGACAATGAGATATAAATCAGTGAGAGAGAGAATCACTAGTAATAAATTGATGGATAAACAAGTGTAAGAATGTCATATATGAAAAAATCGATATCTTTGATCGAAAGGAAAGAAGGAAGGTGTAAATTGAAAGCATTTTTCTACCTTTGAGATATATAGCCGCGAGTAATAAAACTACATTACAACGTCGAATTATGTACATTTATTACGATTACGTAAAGAGTTCTTAACTCTTATTGTTAATCGAATCATTAACACAAAAATTAATAAGGTAGGTATTGAAAAAAATTAACGTATGTATATAAAAACAGTTTTGGCGCCAGTTCTAACGTGTAATAGTTTCAGTTTCTCCAACACTTCATAATCGATATGTTATACCTAATATACTTACTATTATTTTAAGTTTTAAGTTATAGCTCTAATAGACAATATTTCTCGACATTTCGTGTCGTGTCGTGACTCACGCGACGCGATTCTAGCAAGTTAAGTAACGTCGTGTGTACCTCGCGCAGTGAAGGGCCAAGTTAGAAAACTGAATCATAGTTTATCGCATAATTATATCAACCAACGTCTATATACCTATACCCTATACCTATACATATATATCAGAAAAGGTTTTTTCACCGCAATTATACGTATATATGTATACCTCGGCATAATCGACATGCTTATCGGTTGACTTTAAGCAGGCCAACAGGCTTCCATGTTACCATGTCGCGAATTGCTGATAAAACGAGTACTTGTATTATGTATACATATATATGTGTGGTGTGTGTGTGTATAGAATATACTATAAATATGTACAAGCACACACAGGGGTGCGTTCGAAAACTTCACTCGGGTGTACACCAGCGTCGTTCTGTCTTTGTTTAATTTTTAGTAACAATTAAGATAGAACAATGCGATGCGCACCCGAGTAAAGTTTTCGAACGCAGCCCCGGGTGCTGAAAATCTATAGTGCACGTAACATATACTATAGGATTTTTAGCACTCGGGTGAATCCGAATGCAGCCCAGTGTAAAGCCTGCATTTAATTTTCTTTCAGAATTTTTATAATCTAGCTGGAATATATATTATGTATATACATATAAAACCATATGCACCCTCGCTCAGTTATCGAGCGTGTATTTGCGATCGCGAACTGAGCGAGCGGATAAATGGTTTTCTTACTTACTGTCAGTAGGTATAGTGATAAGTATTATATTGCTGGATGAAATGAAAAAATTAAACAAAGATATCGAGAAGGCAAATAACCACCAATTTCTCTAGACCCTCTAGATTTTCTAAAAATTCAACACTCCAGCAATCAATTTTTATATTCTCATCTATATATTGCTTATAATATATCATGGATGTATAATATATCATGTGTCTCTAAACGCGTAATAAGGGACAATGGCAAGATAAATAAATACAATATTACTTTTTTTTCATTTAACATTTAATCTCACTTAAGAATTCTCTTCATTTCTTTTCCTCTTCTTTGATGGTACAATTGCAATTTCTTCTTGTTGTTTCTTTTTTTGGAAATAAATTTTATCAATCTTGACGATTTCTTTAGTTGCTTTTTTCTTTCTCCTTTTTATCTTGGACAGTTTAGTTTCAATTTCCTCATTTTGTTCCTTTTCACCATAATTAGCATCCAATGTGTCATTATCTATTTCCACCTCCAGTGCATTTTCACACTTTAATCGTTGCTTCCTTGATTTTTTCGCTTCCATCTCATCTGATATCCTCTTTTGTATATCTTTGGATTTATTTAATGCCAATTTATGATTTAAATTGGACAAATTGCTGCGAACGTCCATTTTTTCTACTTCTTTTTCACTGCATTTTGCCTCTTTTGTCTTTACTTTGCCTTTATTTTCTATTTCGGAAACTACGAATTTAACAATATCAGTCGATATCTTTCCTTGTCCATCTACAGTTGTTGAAATTTCTTCTTTCTTCTTCTTCTTCTTCTTAACGCATTTCTCTCGCTCATACGGGTCTGTTTTTGCCATGTCATCTTTCTTGACATTCAAGTTAGCCCTGATAACATTTCTATATTCATTACCACCTTTGTGTTTGCACTTTGGCAGAGTCACATCAAAGTTCCTCTCGAATACCGCTACGAAAAAACCATTGCAAAAATCATCATCTGGCTTCGAATACAAACATGTATCTCCGCAGTTGTATTTTTTCGAGCTGAAGTTAGTCCAGTTGTTTTTTAGTAATTGTCTAACAGGTACCAGATGATAAGCGTTACCAATATCGGCGAGAACTTCGTCTATTACTTCTTCATTTTCCTCGGGGTGTAAAGAACAAGTGCTGTAGATTATTCTCTTTGCATTTGGAAAGTTGAACAGCGCGTATCTAAGAAGATAAACTTGGAACGATTGTAGGTTTTCCAAACGCTTTGACTCGGGTTTGCCATCCATATCGCTCTGTTTTGGTCTGTCGACAATGCCTTTAATAAAAATGTTATAAAATTATATATCGTAAAATCATACAAAATAAAAATTATGTCGTATTTTACAACGAATAGTTGTATAGTGATTAAATATAGAATAAACGATTACGTTAATAGGTGCCTTCTGTAAATAGGAAATAATGCGACAAAGAAAATTCATTTCGAAAAAAGAATTAGAATTTCCATTTTCCTATTCTGACATTTATTGTTAGTGTATTAACTTAAATTTGATTTTATTTATTAGAAAGTGGAGGATTCTCTTACCTGATCCAGAACAAGTTGGATCAACTAGAATATATTCCACATGTGAATATTTTTTTGGATCGAGAGTCAAAGCATCTTGATTAAGAGGTTCCACGCAGAGGGAATGAGTCTTTTTCATCTGACTCAATAAGGTTTCAAATCTCTTGGCATCAATCTCCACAGCATAAACTTTCCTATATAAAAACAATTTATACTAGTATCCATTTCTAAACATTAATTATTTTATTTAAACTAATTAATAAAATATAGTTGCATAAAAAAATATCAGATTAAATATTTAACACTAAAATTGGTCAAAACATCAAAGTGGTTAAAATGATCCGTTTGACATTATTAAAACATCTTAATTTCTGAAATTTTCCCTGACTTTTATAAAAATTAGATAGAGAACAGATGATTAATTTTATTAATTTGTTTTTACTTTTTCTCTATTCTTTTCTAATCGCAGGATTTCTTCGGTAGAGATAAATCTCCTTTCGGTAGATTAATCTTCAGTAGTTCTAGTGTTCATACATTTTTGGTTTCCATTTTTCATGCAATCTGATATCTAACAGAGAATGTTATTGGAGAACAAACTGTGTATTACCCGTAATTTTGCAGTTTTGCTGCCGCATGAGTAGCCTTCATGCCGGGCGCGGCGCACATGTCCAGCACTACAGAACCACTAACAGGATCCAACAAGTGCACCGGCAAGCAGCTAGCCTGAATGAAAAACAAAATTTTAACATAAACCTATTGAATGCATCTTATTAATCATTGATCAATTGATTAAATCTTGTTGATGCTAATTTATATATTAGTAACCTACTAAAATTTGATAAAAGTTGAGTAAAAGTTGAATCTCGGAATATAAGACAATGAAAATTAACACATAAATGTTTTTAATTTAGACCTGAACCTGAACACGCGTCTATGTACCGTATGTACGTACACATTTATCATATTTATTCATTTATTTCAGCTATTCTTAGTCCAGCAGTGCCAAGTTCTTTATATTAAATATTTTTTTATTTTATCTAAATCTTTTCATTTTATATTGTTACTCCTAAAGATTTAAATAATCTGTTTGCATAATCATGTTCTATATCTTCTTATTAACTATTCAACTGCATTTAAATACAAGTATCGTCTATTATCTTGGTGGGTTTTTAAATGTTTAATTTTTTAAGACGTTTATCATATTTCCTTTCATTTGACGCAACTTTCTGACTTCATTACTTTTTTTTAAGAACATTTTTAAAATTATGAAATGTTAACCAACACTTCCCAGGTAGCAATTAATGTCTAAAAGACATCATAAAGACATCTTTAAGATTTTTGGCATCTTAAAGACATCTTTATGATGTCTTTTAGACATTAATGCTACCTGGGTTATTATTCACTTGAACATTCTTTTTTACGAAAATCAATACCATTTATATTATAATGCACAATTATTTTATATTTTTGGATATACTAAAACAATTTTGTACAACAGATTTCTTTCAATATATAACAGTTTTTCATACTAGTGCGCGCACTTGGTGACATTTATTTTTCTTTAAAAAAGTAATTTTTTTAAATTTATATACCTTATCCTGAAGAATAAGCTCGCCACTTTTATAACCGCTGTGTCCGTGAAAGGGTGTCAGGGGTGGAAAAACCAACATTTCAGGTATATGCAGATCTTGTATAAAATGCGGTTTTGATAATTGCGATAAGGATTGTAGATATGAAGAGTATGTTGTACTTTTGGGTAGTAATTGCCATCCATCCTCCTGGAAGAGACAGATGGCTTTTTCCACTGACAACAGAAGAGTATTGACACGGACGTATCTAGGCCTTTGCACTGAAAAGAAAAAAGAAAAATAATCAAATCTTTTTGAAGAATTCCATTAAATACAGCAAATATATATTTATTACTACACACACACTCACACACATACACAAATGTATGCGGGGAAAGAAGAAATCTGATCTAATGATAGAAAAGGAGGAAAAATAGTTTAATTTTTCAATAAACCAAATATATATGAATATTTTTTATTAGATCAAATTTCTTTCTTTTTTCTGTATCTATACATACGTATCTTTTTTATTGAAACATTTTTATATCTAATTCAAAGAAAATCAAATTTACATTATAATTTGTTTAATTTTAATTATACATTTAAAAAAATCCAATACAATTTTTAATATATCTATGTTATATCAAATCTGTTTTAGTTACACTTTACAGCATTCCTCGCAATATAAAATCAGAAATATATATTTTCATATAAAATAAAAATCTATAGAGCAAAATCTATAACTTGCTCCTTAAAACAAGTACCTACGCAAGTTAGTAAAGTAATAATGTCTAAACAACTGATTTTATGGAATATAATGATAAAAGAAAATTTTTCCTACTTCTCGTGTAGAATGTGGAATAAAAATATCGTCTTTTGAAAAGGATTTAGAGGTCAACTTGATTTTTGCAAATTAAAATACTATACTTTTTGTTGCTATTTTATTACGTAAAGATTGCCCATCGTTATATACAGTCTTTACATATGTATATATTTACATCTCTTTCAGTTATTAAACTTATTATTTTCTCTATTAAGCATATACGCGTATTAATTAGATACACATACTGTAGTTTAAGTAACAAAAAATGCTGGTTTTTTTTCTTTCATACACGACGAAAAATAATTGACATTTTACAAACTTTTTAAAAGAAAAAATAATTTTAATCAGCTTTCTCATTCAAACTCTCTACTTGATCTTCGCTTTGTTCCTTCTCCTCGACAGACTCGTTTAAAGCTTGATAAGCGTAACAGGAGATAATCAAGTTCACTGTGACTACGGCAGCCAGTACAGAAATGTAATTCGTCACGGCGGTATCAGTCTGGAATTCTAATATCATGAAACGTTGTACCCCAAAGAAGGCAGCAAACGGCAAAGTGAACATGGCGACGCTATAGAGGAACAACGTTCCGAGTACCGCTGCTGGGCCCATCGCGCAATTGTTCTTTTTGTTGCAAATCGATTCTCGACGACAAGATCTGTTTTGACGATCTTGTAGCTTTCCGACTCTAACTTGTTTGTTCGGTCGACTGGACAATATTCTGCAGTTGCGAATAATCAGGACCATGAAGAAGAATGCCTTTACTGCGCTACGAGGAGTCTTCGCCGAAGACCGAGTCTCTGTAAAAATGCAAGCATGCAGTGATTATTGACGAGCACAATTACCTTTCTCTTTGTGAACGACGAGAGTCTCTGTGCAGTCGAGACTCTTTGACTCCTCTCGTAGTCTGTTCTCGTAAGCTAGGACAGTTAAGACAGGCTTGGAGCGGCTCTTCAGGCATCCCTTGCGCCACAAAAGCTCCGTTATTAGAACTTTGGCTAGCCAGGGATTCAAACGCGGTTGTTCCGTTAGAATTTGAGTCTTGTCGAGCAGCCGGTCTAGCTGAGGCAACGCTCGTAAGGTATTCACCGACAGACCGTATATGCCGGCTACATTCTGAATCGTACACGATATATTACATTTTTATGGCAATTGTATGGCATTGTACGTAACAATGGGTGCGTTCAGCCGATACTCCGCTAGCCTAGCAATCGTGAGCAGTCGCTCGTTTTCGCTCGTTTCCTCTCCTTTGACCCAATGGATTAAAAGGAGAGGAAACGAGCGACTGCTCACGATTGCTAGGCTAGCGGAGTATCGGCTGAACGCACCCAATGTAATCGACAAAGTTAGAACCTTGGGGTCTTTTCAAAATTAATCTCATATCCTTCCCTTCCCTTCCCTTCCCTATCGTTCGTTCGTCCGTTGTATTTTACACTTACGGGATGTTTCCTCTCGTAAATCAGAGTCTTCAGGCTGGCACCATCCTCTCGCACGCGACGAACAATGTCGGCCGTGAACTTGTAAATACGCGGGACCGTAACGGAATGCACGAATTCATTCGACATATTACGGATTTTAGACTTTTTGAAAATTATGTCTTTAACCAATCAGCAAGTTAAGTAGTAAATCCATCGTCCACATTGATGAACCCGTTATGAATATGATTTCGAGACGAGTCCAGAACCTAACCTGCAGACGAGTGACAGTGACAAACTGACAAATCAACCCGACAGTGCCGCCGACTGGAGTCACTGGAGTGTACTAACATCACATGAGTGTAGTACCGTTTGTTCTTCTTCGAAGAACTTTCTGAACCTTGTCCAACTTTCTGCACCAGGGTGCACGGTTCAGAAAGTTGTTCGAAAAAGAACAGACGGTACATTTCGATATTCCCTAACCTTCAAATTACTTCCCCGCGTAAATTCAAATAGCCACATGTTACATACATACATATATATGATACAATAAGATACAAATACAACAACAGAAATCCAAAATTCGTCAATTGGGAAGGTACCTAGGATTCCATTCGTATCGGTTCTTGAAAAAGTATACACGAGATTATCAACATTTAAATATATTTATTCTTTGTTCAATACCGTCTCTAATACTGTTCACTCTTTCAGAGTTTTGTCGAAGTCAAAATTCGAATAGCAGTAAAATTCATTAGCTAAATTGTTTTTGTGACCTGGAATAAAATCACATTTTCTAACGTCCAACAGCCTCTCCGCCAGTTCCGCCATAACGGCACCTGCACACAAATAATAGTGTCCTACTTGTATCGATACGATAATCGGTACACAACAGGAATTTGGCAGAAAAATGATGTCGTACACACCTGTGCAGAGCACGATATTCTTCTTGGTCAAAAACTTCACCGTCACCGCCGTCTTGGTTAGACACTCCTCCGAGAGGAACGGTGGGTCAGCTATAACCAAATCGAACTGGCTGGACATGTCCCGGGGCACGTCCAGAGGAAACTTGTAGTCATACTGTATAAAATCCTTGCCAAATATCTTGAAACGGCTGTCATACTCAAACAGGGTAACTGCAATATCAAAATAATATACTTGCAAACTATATAATTTAGTTAACTTCACTGTACTCAGGCTGCAAATTACTCCATGTATTGAGGATGCAAGTGCTAATCATACCTTGCCGTTCACCGCATTCTTTCTTCAATTTGCTGTAGAGAGTTGGACAAGATACCAGAGCGATCTTTCCCTTCGCCGGGGTAGAATTTAAGGCACCTCTGACAAAAGTCTCTATCGTATCGTCATTGTACCAAAATTGACTCAATTGCTGTAACGTCGAGATAGTGCGTAAGTTTCTCCAGAATTAAAAAAAATCTGAAGCAAAATTAAAATGGTATTATTTTCTCACTCACCCAGTCCTCGTCGAAGGGAGTATCTGGTAGTATCCGATCTTCCTCGGATATACGTTTCAGCAAGTTCTCTCGCTCCTCTTTCTCCTTTAGGAATTCCTGTAGCGCGGCAAGAGTACTCGAGCTCAGTTGCGGCTGGTCGTCATCGCTGTCGCTCATTGTCGTCATTGTTTACAATCGCAGCGCGATTTACCTGTAAAGTGAGAGAACTAAAAGTAAGCGGAGATCAGAAAGGCCATTGCACGTAACAAAGTTTTAGTCATAATCGTAAGGCCGTAAAAAAATAGACCAATCACACTCGATTATTCTTCGAGCTCGAGAAGAATAATCGACTGTGATTGGTCTATTTTCTTACGGCCTTACGATTATGACTAAAACTTTGTTACGTGCAATGGCCTTAAGCCTCAAGATGTAAGAAATTGACCAATCACAGTCGATTATTCTCCTCACATTCGCCTGTAATTGGTCAATTTCTTACGGCTTGAGGCTTACTACAGCTTACTACAGTTATTGTAGATCGGGCAGGATATGTTTGTGTTGTACAGTACCAACAAAAAGTGATTAAAATTTAAAAACTGCAGATTTTTTTTTAATTTGAGTTACCTCGGGAACCCTATCCCTCTCTTTTTATGGAAATTGTCTTGTAACTCGGACTACGCCAAAATTAGAGTCCCTATATAAGAGTCTGGCCACTGAGGCTATTTTGTAACAAAATGGCGTCTCGCATGAAATTATTTAAATAAATATATCAAAAAATGTCATTTTTTTCTCTTCTTTATTTCTGAGATATGTAAAGAATTGCTTTATAATAACAATAATATACAATAAAATTATTAATTCTTCAATAACCGGAACGTTAATATGAAATTGTGAGCAAAATTCGAACCATTAATTGCCCATAAAATTATGCTTCTCATGTCATAAGACTGCAAACGTACAATCTAGTTCAAAGATAAAAGATCAAGATTATAAAATTTAAAGGCTTCTGAGGATCTAAATTTCAAACAAAATTTCTAAATTGATATCATATGTCGTCTTTATTTCATATATGTACACGTTTAAAAGTTAAATATTATTAAAGAGACATAAAATGTTAGTATTTTCAAAACTTCAGTTTTTATTTTCATAAAATATGCAAAAGTATTTGTTTAAATGTTCGAATGTATATAGGCCTGATAACAATATAAATTAAGAAAAAATTTCTAAAAAGTTATTTACAAATACAATTTATGTGCTAGTATGTACATCAATTTGGCAGAACATGAAATATATATATATTTTATTCTTAAAATTTTACTTGTAGAATAATAGAAAATGTTATTGTGTTATGATAAAACGCGGTTAGATATAGTAATTAACTAAACAGCGTGAGATCGGTGAGATCCAATTCGAAAATCGTATCGTGTATTTGTATATAGAAATTTTGCTTCAAATAATTTTGCTACTTGAATCAATCAAAAATTGAAATTAATCGGAATTGATTAGAAATTAAAATCATTCTAAATTCGCTTAAACAGAATTCTAAATATTAAATTTGTAGATGCAGATAACGCGCTGAAGATTAGAATTCCAACCAATCAGAATAATGCGGACTGGGATTTAAAAACATATGATTGGTCGGAATTTGGGGTCTGTTCCTCGTAGCTGTGTTACACACTTTCCACATCTAAAATAAAGATGACAAATAAAGGTAAAAAAAAATACGAAAGATTCAACTATAAGAGACAATTCGCAGTCTTCAAATCTTTAATAAAAATAGTAAAATATTTAAATAGACCGTGCGTTCGACTTCTCTTTCCTCTTTTCTCTCTCCGAACGTGAGCCGAACAGACCCGATCGCGTTCTTCCGAACGCAGTTAATAAATGCGATATTCGATATTCGATTATTTCGATTCAATTCGATGGTAGACGCAATGGCCTCCCATTCGTTTCCGATACGGTGATCGAACAGTGTGTGCCATCGAAGAGTCCCCGTAGCTCGTAGCGTGCCGTTTCCTCGTGCTTCGGGATCCTCCGCCTCCGCCTCGAGCCAATTGTACCCAAGTTGTTTCAGTCGTGGTCACGCGCTTATCGTAATCCTTGATATCGGGCTCGAACGCGCAATCCGTCCGACGCGATTCTGCGCTGCCGCCGCTGTCGTCTGTCGTTCCCGTCCCGCGAACGATCGTGTCGTTGCGGGTACAATGGCCGATGTAGAAGGGAAAAAGCTTGCCGAGCTCCGGGTTATAGACCTCAAGACGGAGCTGGAACGTCGCGGTTTGGATAAATCCGGTAACAAAGCGGCGCTTCTCGAACGGCTGTCCAAGGTGAGCGATGCCTCCCTGTTTTTTTCTCTCGCCCGCGACCCTTCCCGTTCGTGCTCCAAGCAGCGCGTTTATCGCCATCGATCTTGTCGATTTAGCGGGCCTGTTGTCACCGGTATTTCGCCCCGATTTCGAAAGGGTTGACCTTCGATTAAGCCTTTCCCGCATCGGAGCTCGAGTAAAAAGTGAAGCGGCGCTTCTGCCCGCTTAAAACATGCAGGAATTCTTGTCGAAAGATTGCGCAATCTGACCGTGCTACTTGGGGAGGGAGAAGGGAAATTTAGTTTACTAATGTCTTCGCGAATAAACGATTGTTTTCTCCTTGACCGTATTAGCACAGTTATACTATAGTATTAGCTTATAAAATGCTAGTGGAAAGAGTATTGCATAAATAATGCTATAAGTGAGAGAAAGCCAAAGTGATAAAACCATGAACTTTTAGACACAATACATTTATTTTTTGGTGAAATTGAATCTTTGCGTGCCGATAATGATGGGTTGCATTTATAAACTTAAAATGGTATAACATATATTTTTAGGCGATACTGGATGAAGGGAAGAATCCCGAGGAATATCTTATCGTACCGTCTGGTGGGTCGTCTAAAATCATTCCGAGAAAGAATGGCGGTATATATATTTTTAAATATTATATGTAGTTTTTAATATATAGAACATTAATCTCATATTGCAATAATTGATGATGAGTCAAAATGACAGATTTTTATCGTTTGTTAAACTTCTTTCTCTCGTGTCATAGGAGCTTTAAATCAAGAAGATTCTGTTGAGAACATTGATAATCAGAAGGAAGAAAATGGACAGGATAATTTAGATAAATCTAAGGTGGAGATAAAGACAGAACTGCATGATGAAAAAGAAAATGTTGTTAAGAAAGACGTAAAAGAGGTATAGCATACATATTGATGTTAGATATTTTAATTAGGATTGGATCTATGGTTCAAAATTAACAATTTACTTTAATCTTTTTTGTTTAGGAGCCTGAACCTGAAGTTAAAAATATTCTTGTGAAGGAGGAAAAACAGGAAGATAAAATGCAAGGAGTCAAGGCTGCGAGTGAAAGTGCACAGAGCAGCGACAAGAAGAATGAGGCAGAGAAGACTGTCTCGCACCAAACAGACGCTCCATCCACCACTGTTGAAGCTAATGGTATTGATAATGAGGACTCTATCAACTTAACTATTGGAGAAGATGAGGAGAATCTCCTAGCTGAGGAGGTACGATTCAAGAAAGACATTTTTCGAGAAACTACTATAATTAATTCCACAAAGATTCAAGACACGGAAAAAAATTTAGCTAAATTTAGTCGTAAAATATGGATAACTAATATTTTTTGCAGCGAGAGCTATAGTTTAGCAATAGTAGGAAAATCTTTTGTTCTCGTTGCAAAAAATGTTAGTTATCCATATATTACGACTATTTTAGTTAATAGTAGCTAATCTTTTTTTTCCATGGATCTAGAATATAGTTCTTTTGGAATTATTTCTAATAGATATATTTTTTTTTTTATTGCAGACAGAGTCTCATGACAGGCACAAAGGTAAGTTCGCCATATCATTGACTATTTTTTTAAATTTAGCTATAAGTATTCCAAGTATCAAGGCTAGCGATATTTGTATCTGCGACATCCTGAGTAAGTTAGCAAAAGCGCCAGTGTCAAGAGCAAGCGTCTTCAAGAACGTATTCGTGCAACCATCTGGAATAAGGGCGACGTTGGGATCGTCCGCAACCTTCTTCCTCGTCCTACGAGTTCCGGTCTTCAAGCCTCGTCGTGAACTTCGATTCAACGTCTGGATGCGACATAGTCCAGCCACGATAGACGTGGCGTGCTATCATTCAAGTGCAAGCCGGCAACAGATATGGCGTTTCGACCGGGATAAACGCATGGTGATCGATAAGGTTTCCAACCGGGATAAACAGTGTACATCTCCCGACATTCCCGTGCTGCTGTTCGAGCAAACACAAGCCATATCCCGTAGTCTTTAAGTTAGTTAACGTTATAATTTGCTATACAATTACATTAATTATACCTACCACGTAGAGCATCGTTGGATCTCTCTTATCGTCGAATCACATGGATACAAGAAGACTCAAGTATACGCCAGCAAATATTTGCCGCAAAATAAATTATCGCACGACATGAGGTTTGACCAGTATCTTCGAATTGTTCGTGCCTCTTCGACGAATCGTTGTCGCGTTTATACGTTAGAGCACATTTCCCACGCGCGAGAGTAGTAATCTATCGCAGGGATCATTTTATCAGCGTAGAGCAATGCGAATTCATGAAATTGATAAGCATGCTCTGCGTTTATCGTTATCTTTTCTTTTTTTTTTCCAAATCTATTTTCAATTCGAGGTTTCGTGGAAGGGATCGAAGGTAGCTTTGTGTACAGGCAACGCGCGCGTGTAAAATCGACGTAAAACCGACGAAAAAGCTTTAGGTTTCCTGGATCAAACCGGTGCTATTGAGGAGATCGGTGGCTCGTAATATCGTGCAAGCCACATCGTTGCTTGCTGTGTGAATTTATTAGTGACTTGGCCGAAATTCCTGACTGGAAGTTACAAGCCACTAAAGCAGGAGATGTTAGGAGGGAGGGAGAAGAGTCTGGGCTTCCGCAGAAAGTGACTATGCTACCTTGATTGTCCCTGCAGATGGTGGAGAAAAGAAGAAAATGGAAGAGAACAACAAGAAGGGAGACTCTAAAGGCAGCGGTAGAGCGGAACCTGGCGCCGGCGGCAAGGAAGGGACAACGTCCGGTGCGAACGGGACGAAGATCAAGCAGGAGGGTGGAGATGGAGGAAGCAAGAGGTTGGTCTCTCTCATAGAGCTAAAAAGTACGGTTCGCAGTACTGTGGTACGGCAAACTGGAAATGTGTCGCTCACGACTCTGCTAGGGATGTTCTACTGCTGCATAACCGTATCATCGGGATGATCTCTCTCTATCTCTCTCTCTCTGTACCGTCAGGATAATGGATTTCCAAGATGAGATCACTCACGTCACATGCAAGATTATGTTTAATTCCCTTTTTTTTATAAATCGAATCTCGGAAGTTAATCTTCCAATCTATGTCCTCCCCTTAGACCGTAATTCTTAACTCTGGAAAATATGTTAAGAAATCAAGAACTTGGCTAGCAAACTTAAACTAGTCTCTCGAATGTCGCTTGCATTTTTCTTCGCAAATTCAATAAAAGCGATTACACGTACTCTATATACCAAGAAAAAAAAACAGACGAGCTCTGTGTGCTGTGTTCCCTACACAACGAGGACATTCATTCGTTTCATTGAATGGCAGCGATTTCATCGTGCGTCACTATACAAAGGACATTAGTATCTTATGGTAAATTGTATTCGGCAAAGCGTGCTAAAGTTCTCGTACTATCAAGAAGCGATCCTATTGTTTACTGAAGATACTACCCTAAAAAAAAAAGAGAGAAAAGCGTTAAAAAAAAAACTCCCGATTATGACAAGAAGTACCCTGTCGGAAGAACTGCAGCAGACGACCCTTTTGTGGATACTTAGAGCTGATAAGTGTTGCCGCATGGACACGATTTCCTTATGCATGAGTGACAAAAGTGGATGAACAGAGAACACAGTGAATACACATCCAGTAATCTAAATAGAACTGATAACGTACGAGATGGTGTACGAGTGAAACCTTCCCAAAAACAAAAAGTATTTAGGTTATACCACCTAAAAATAAGTTGCTAGCCAAATTTATGTCCTTAACATAGTTACAGAGATACTTATTAAGCACATTTATAGTCCTAATTAATTTGTTATTTGTAATCAAAATTATTGTGGGTTTTAATTTTTTGATATAATGACGATATTATTTCTTTCAGCGTGGAGTCTAGCAATAAGGGCCAGAAGAGAGAAGAGAAAGGTAAGCTAGATTCATTGAATTATTTTTGAACGTAATGGTTTTTTTTTTTCCAAAAATAAACGGATTATATATAGATTTTACAATCAAACATGTTTTACATTCTTCGTAGATAAAAAGACATCTCAGATCAGCCCAACCAATGCAAGCAGTCGCAATTTATGGGTATCCGGCTTATCATCCAGTACTCGTGCGACCGATTTAAAGCAGATCTTCTCAAAGTATGGTAAGGTCATAGGTGCAAAAGTGGTGACGAATGCGAGAACTCCTGGAGCAAGATGTTATGGTTATGTCACGATGTCTTCGAGCGAAGATGCTGCGAAATGTATACAGCATTTACATAGAACCGAGCTTCATGGACGCGTTATATCTGTAGAAAAGGTAAATAATGATGTTTTGATTGTGACACCGTTAAAGTTTGTTCTTCTTTGACATTCAGCATTCCCAAAACTTATCCTTATTATAAATTCTTTCTTAGGCGAAAGGCGACACGCAGCAAAGTCACGTACGTAAACGTGATACGGTTAACGGTAAATCGGAGAAGAAAGAGGAGAAAGAAAAGCCGAAGGATCATGATATAAATGAAAGAAAGGAGAAAGAAATTAAGAAGGAATCCGAAGAGAAAGGATCAGATCCCGGTAAATATTTTTTCTTTACAGCAATAATTACAACACACACACAAAGGGAAAATTACTTTCTCATAAGTCTCACTTCAACTTTTGATGATATCATAGACATTAAATAATTATCATGTTTGTATAGCAAAAAAATCTGATGACAAAAATGAAAGTGCCGAACTGAAGATAAAAATCGAGATGCAAGACAAAAAGGAAGACCCACCTAAAGAGTCAGATTCCCGATCGACAAAATCTACTAGCAAGAAGCCGGAGAGCGAGAGAGGAAGGCGAGAAGAAAAACGAATTCGTACTTGGGACAGAGATCACCGCTCTCATAGTCGATCTCGAAGCCGTGAACGACGCAAGCGCGATGATGTTCTCACATTTGCTAAAATCAGAGTAAGTATATCCATTGATTTTAATTTCGGATAAAATCATCAATAGCAAGAACGAATTTGTATAAGAAACAAAATATTAAATTTTCAGGAAGAACGTGAACGGCAAAGATTGCGCGAAAGGGAACGGATGCTGAGGGAAGAAGAGCGAAGAAGAAGAGAAGACATGGAACGTCAACGGGAGATAGAGCGTAGACACCGAGAAGAGGCTGCGCGCTTGGAGAGAGAACGAGAGAAATTGAGACGAGAAAGAGAACGAATCGAGCAGGAAAAAGCCGATTTACTGCGACTTGAGCGTGAGCGGCAGAAGCTCGAGAGGGAAAAGCTCGAACGCGAGAGATTGGAATTGAAGAGACAGCAGATGCGTTTAGAGGAGAGCCGACGCGCGCCACCGCCACCGTCCATAAAAAGAACGTCCACCGACAGGAGAGATCCGCGGGATTTGTACGTGGAACCTGACAGAAAACGAATAGCTACAGAACATAGCCGCAGACATAGCCCGGACAGAATAGTCGATAGACGAAACGAGATGCTGGAACGTGTGCCGGATAGACGACTGGATCCTTCGCCACCATCTCGATATGAATCCAGCAGGTAATTATTTGAATTGCTTTGACGTTGCGTTCAGTCGTTATCAATCGAAAGTCATTACGAAGTTTCCGGACAATATAATAAAATATATTTCGAACAATTCAATTATATATCTCCATGAGCACAGTTATAATGGCCATTAAATTTATTTCAGATCTACTCAAGAGTTGGGATTGAAAAAAGAATTCAAAAGAAGTAGCGATTTCTCTTCAAGAAATAGTCGACCAGATACCTTTTCTGATGTTTCCCGAGGAAGAGAAGTCATTGTACGACGAGAAAGTCTATCCACTGCATCCTCGTCTATAGATCCTCGACAAGTCAAGGAAAGGTACGTGTTGTATTCGCAAGTTATAAAATAGCAGTAATTGTATTTCAAATTTGATCAAAAAATTCTTCGTTTGGATTTACACAGATACGATCGTCCAAATACCACATCCTATACTCGCGAACGTGAAGTACGACGTTCCGATCCCGAGACGCATCGAAGCTCTAGAGACACTCATACGCGATACAGTGATAGTTTCAAACCTCCGACATCTAGCACGCCACGTAAGTATGATAAATCGTATACGTACGAGAGGTGGTTTTAGTACACGACACATGGAGTTTTTATCACTTTCCCTATTCTTATAATTGATATCACACTGAGCCATTTTTAGACGGTTTTTCTTTAATTTTGTACACAGGATGTAAGCATAACTTTAAGTAAGGATGCAATACAGTAGCCAAAACATCTTCATGAAACATTTCTGACAGAGAGAAGAGGGTGTGTACACCCGACCTGGTATTATACGTGTAAATTTATCTTTGTTCAATACCCTTGATATGAAATTCTTGGACGATATATAATGAATAATGTGAAATTAGATAGTGCAACTAAATTATATATCTTAAAATATAAATATTATAAAACAGTGAAATATGCGCCCAAAATAAGCTTGAAGACTCAACGAAATTTTTGAGGTTTAAGAAATATAAAGTTTTTAATTTTATCGCCTTTAAGAAAATGATATAATGAAATTAGGTAGCAAAGGAATCTTTTTTCTTTACAATTTATATATCTTTCGCGCAAACAATCTTGGTACATAATTTTGATAAGTAGATTTTATCAATATTGTATAAAATATTTTATAGTTTATGAGATATCTCTAAAGAGAATATTTGAAGATAGAATAGATAAGAAGGAATATCTTATAGATCATGCTTTATTTAAAGTGCCAAACATTTTCAAAGATAGGAATAGTTTATATAGTTAAGCGTACACACGTTATTTATAACCAAGTTATAAAACAGTTGAAATAAAAAACTTGCCGAATAGAGGTATTATTTGCTTATTTAAAAAGCATTTTTAATTTTTGGTAATACATTTGGACACATACATAAATATTTCTTTTGTATCCCATATCCAGCACGTTTTTGTCATTAGATTTTTTTGCTAAAACGGACGAAAAAATTGTTCGATGTTTAGGATTAGAAGTTAAAATAAATTTATGTTGAAGTTTATGTTTATTATTAAAAGTTCAAGTAAAATTTATTATATGGAAAACAATTTTTCTTGAAAAATTAAATTTAAAATACTTTTATTTTGTTATATCGATAAACGTATAGAGAAATTGAGAATAGGATTTTGCTCAGTCCTAATGATTTCAGATTAGAAAAGTTCGTATTAATGATTAAGCATTGGTCACAAATGAACACTAAACGGTCTCGATTAAACACTGGTTTCTTAATTTTTAAGTACTTTAGTTTGATACCTTTTTATATATTATTATTAAATCTTGTAAAGAAATTTATTATCTCATTCCAAATCCAGATCTGTATTCTCTTTTATAAATGTGTATGCTTCATAATAAAAATTTATATGATTTTTGTTGAGTTTTCATTGTAGTTAGTTGAACCTGCTATCAGTCTTATGATTCAATGAACGAGATATGAAAGCAGTGTTATACAAAAACTTGGCTGGTTTGTCTAATAAATATTGCGCGAATACTCAATGCGAACACGCCAGTTGTGTCTGCCATGTCGGTGCAAACGTGATTAATATACTTTTTATTATAAAGCATACCAAGCACAATACAAATGCACAGTTAATGAAATTTTCTGAATTACATTTGAATAAGATTGTATAATGCATGAACTTTATTCTTGCTGGTAAACGTTTTAATAATTTTGATATATCCTGTACAAAGGAGAGAGAAATATACATGTTGCAATTATGATAAACTAATAAAAGTACCGTCTTCATTAATTCTTGCATGCTATTATATGCAGGTGAAAGTCGTTATGTGGAAAGCAATCGTACACCCAGCAGTTGGCATTCGGGACCTACATCCTCAAAATCTTTCAACTCCGTGACGAGCAGCGGGTCTCGCGATCCCCGTAACGAGCCTTCCAGCTGGAGTTCTAGATCGTCCGATAGTGTTAACAGGTACGCTATTTAATTCACAGGCGTAACTTTCAGCTCGTGTGACTTTCTTAGACTTTGTCCTTTGTTCACGATACGATCGCCAAATTACTCGACGAAACATTAGATGTTCATCCACTGGCAACTAAGTGCTCTTGTTGCAGATGGAGCAACTCGAGTAGCATGGGAAATACATTGCGGCATCCGATCCCGCCGACATATCAGAGCGGACCGATGCAATCTATGGGACTGACCGCACCCGGAACAGCACAGTCGTACGAACGGTTCGAGGCGTACAAATCGTCCATGCCTATGAGAAAATATTGATTATCGGACTGCGCGAATTTTCGCGATCACGAACATTCGTTCAAGTAAACCAGAACACTCCCCAGATAGCACAGTTGATCTTTATGAATTCATAAAGATCAGATTCAGATCTTTTTGAATTTATAAAGATCAGCTGTGCTATCTGGGTCGCGGGATTCTCAAAACTCCTTGGTGACTACAGGATATTAGTAGTTTAACGCGACCGATTACCAATTGTTCATTGCGCGAATTGCAGCGTCCGGTCTTGAAAGTATAAGAATTCCTGTAAAAATACTGTCAAAACCGGTTTTCCGTTTCCGCACCAGCTTGATCGATTACAAAATCGCGTATAGATTCTATCGATATCATGTTTTGCTGCAGTCAAACAAATTATTATCAATTTTATATACAACTCATATTGTGCATACTAATATTCACGAAGAGCACTCATAATTTGCAATTATGCGCGCTCCTTATTATCGTTTCTCTTCTATATGTGTCCATTCGGCATGATATAATTATTCGCATCTAATGGATTTTGTACATGTGTTAATAGATTCCACTAAAGTGTCCCTATGAAGTAAAATGCGATTTATTTTCTTATGTAAATTACGCATTATCCGTTTGTTTTGACGGATGTCGATCGGCTCGGACGGCTATTTGTCATTCGAAGCGATCGACTTTAATGAAAGGGACGTAGAGGCTATAAGTGCACCTGTTTATCTTAAACGAGTTTGTTTAATAGAATGTAATAATGTACGACGAAAGATGTGTTATATCGTATAATTTTCTTGTATTCTACAGAGAGAGAAGCATTCTCTCTTTCTTTCCTATCGGAGCATGACCGGGATCCGGGTATTGGATTCCGGGAAGATAGGAGGCAAATTGTACGTGTTGAGTAACGCGGTAGCTATGCCTACTTTATACAGCGAAACGCAGGAACTTGATGTAGCGGCGACTGTCGCAGTATCGTAAATAAATTTAGGCAATACTACACGACTCGCGCCTGGCTCACTTCCTTTCTCCAGCGTCCGGAAACGAAGACGCATCTCGCGAACGAACGGCACCGCCAGAAGACAGCCGAGAGAAGACTCGCCGGGCTCGGGGAACATTCCTGCGCGTCGTCGCGCCGCGGCCGTGACGAATCGTCATCGAAAGGCGGAGTATCGGCGGCGTAGAAGGAGCACCACTTTCCCTTGAGGAGTCTAGGGACGGCGCCTCGAAGAAAGAAGGAGGAAGAACGGGAGAGAGTGAGCGAGTGAGCCGATCGGTCGCGATCTTTCGTCGAGAGTAAAGTGTGTCGAGGTCTTTTCACGGACAGTCGTCGGGTTCGTCTGTCCCGTGCAGCCGCGATTGCACGCTTCCTTCCTTTACCGATCTCTTCTTTCTCTTCTCATTTTTTTAACTGCCGGTGTCGTACCCTCTCCGCGCCACGATTGTCACTCTCGTTCTCTCTCTCTCTCTCTCTCTCTCTCTGTCTCTCTGTTTCTCTCGCCGCTCTCGACGCACCATGCATAACTCGCCGGCGCTCTCACGCGACAATTCTTAGCTAAAATAGTTCGGCGCCGCGTCTCTCGTGCCCCGGGTGTCACGGATGCCGTCCGCGACGTTGTGACAAACAAACACTGGGGATGTCCGCGGGATAAGCTCTCCCTCTTCCCTCGAACGGAGATGTCTTCGTCAGCGGTCCTGAGTAAGTGAAATCCTCCTTTCTGCGTTCTGAGGGAAAAACATCGGGATTTTCGCGCGCGAGGGTGCGAGAACGCGAATGTCAGTGATGACCGACGACGCGCCGATGGGATCGGATCGTCTCCGAGGCGCCGGTTCCGCTCGAAAAGAATTAACGACAGAACGTCACGCAACGATGACTACGGATATTATTAACGAGTCCAAGTGTGACTGCTGGCACGTATTAGATTTCAAAAGTGAAAACGGAGTGAATCGGCATGTCGATGCGTCGACAGCAAGAAAGCGATCTATTTGCATACCTCCTCAGTAGCACACGTCTTCTAAGGGATTGCTTTCTAAGCTTGATCCGTTACTTCTCAATCCGGCGAAAAGAAGACTTCGCGTGTAACATGGCGTAAATAAATCCGCGAAAGTAATGCTGAAATCGCTAAAATACGAAATATAAAATTAAAGTGCTACAAGACATATTAATCTTCGACATAAAAGGGGTCCAGATGCGAAGGACAAGAAATTACGCGACGAGAAAAGGAGAAGCTAATGTTTTTAAAATATTTATTTGTAATTGATTTTCAGGACACGAAATTCTTGCAGTCTCCTTCGCTACGTTCGGTCGGTTCGATCGCGGCTTTATTTGTTTAATTTGCTTTAATACAGCGGTTGAGTCTCGCGGATCGAAGGTGGCCTTAATTACGCTGCCGTTCGTAAATTATCTGCGTCTCGTGCATGGGCCCGATTCTCACTTTCTCGGATTAGAGTTTTCCGTCGCTACCGATTGTCTAACGATACCAGAATCCCGGTGACCTACTGGCAAAACGAAGCTTCGCACGGCATTGATTTTCTCATTAATGTCCCGTGAATTAATTGCCGCAATCAACTGCCGCTTTTACCCGCCCGTCAATCGCTATCAAGTTTCAGACTGCCGTGGAATCTGTCGCATCGACACGTCGATCTCAGTCTACTAATGACGCTAATAATAATAGTAAAGCGATTCCCGTCTCATTAGTTCGTGACACAGATTCGCGAACATACGAAAACGTTAACGAATTGCACTCGGCCGGTCGCACAAAAGCCGCATTGTTTTACGTCGCTCTAAGCGCTAATTAATCCCAATCTCGGCAATCTTTAATTGAACCTAATCTTGCAAAATGTATATACATAATTTTTACATGTGATTCCAACAATTCTAATTCTTTTTGTTAATGGACCTTCGACTGAATTCATGTTTAAGATAATATATTTTGCATATTGTTAAAAATAGATGATGATTCGTATATCTCTTACAAAATCTTAAATTTTTTTAATTGAAAAATTTACGTGTTTTTGGGAGCGAATTACCTGATCGAGGGTCATAAAATTGTCACGTCGCGAACATGGCCGGCTCGTCATTCGGAGATTCAAACGCCGGCATACATCTGGACGTGTTCTTCTTTTTTCTTTCTTACGAAACGTGATGTCGCAAATAAAATCGCGAGATTCGTATAGCCTACGTATCTGCGCGCACGCACACGACATTCGGCATATCTGGGTTACTGTGCGTGGGCATATATTATTCTATACTCAGCTCAAAAACACATAAATATGTATTATAAAACGCTACGCGACACAAAGATTTTTCGAGAGGAGCCGCGCCTTTCCTCACCACGAAATCATTCGGCCGAAATGCGTCTGAAACTAGCAGAGTAACGCCTTCATAGCTTACACGTGGAATTAATTTAACCAAATTTAGCCAAATCGAAAATGATTTTTCCACCACATCGAGGATGACCATTCGAATATCCAATTTCTAAGCGTTGTCTTTATAACATTTGTATATCTTCGTAACTGAGCTTCAGATAAAATTCAGACTCCATTAGTCTTGCAGAATTAACTTGTAAACATGATTTTGTCGTACTCGTAGAACACGATTTGGTTATTCTAAAAAGAGTAAACAACAAAATATTAATATAAAAGTAAATTATATATAGTAATCTTGATAAAAAAGTAAAGTATATATACATATACATATATGACATTTAAATTAAGTAAATATATTTTTGGCTATCGGACAGGTCATTGATCTAATTATTTTTCTTAATTATTTTCTTAATTTGTGAATTAACGTTACTGTTATATCTTTCGAATCATTCGTTGTTAAAAATGATATCTCCTTATATGACAAAACTGAGTAAAATTAGTACTCAATTTAACATTTACCTAAGCATTTCTTATAAATTCTCTACTAACAATTAATATATCTATAATCTTGTCAATTTCTGCAAAATTTGTTTCGTCACAGAAGTTTCTTGTACTCCGTTGATTACTGATAACAGAAAATTACTTTAGAAAACAATTAATTGCTCGAGTGGAAGCGTATCTTGACGTATCTTTCGAGGAAAACTCGAAGTCTTTAATAGATTCTTTCTTCTCTGACGAAACACGAATGTATTTACGGCGCGAACGTCCGATTTGCCGGATGTAGCTCGGGTTTTTTCTTGCTTTTCGTGTTTTCACATTTTCACTACTGGTTAACCAGCGACAGAGCCAGTGAAACGGCGAAAAGCCAACCGATATGAAGATGCAAATCGGAATCGCACGATGCGCCGCGACGCATCGACGATGGCCAGTAAAGTCGCTGAATTTGTTACTTCAGATTGTATTTGATCAGTAAGCGGATACACGTGAGAAATTGAAAAATAATTCTGCGGGATCGATGATGCAAGATACAATTGCATTGCAGTTATAAAGACAATACGATCCCGATGTGCAGCTGCGGTATAATCGGTCGATGCAACTTTGACCCGCATGCCATGGCACATGCCGCGAGAAACGATCCTGATGCACGTAATCGGAGCGTCCTTGTAACGCTTGCAGCTGAGATAAAAGGACGTCGATCCCGCATGTAGTAACAAGTTGCTTAAATTTTCCTCTTATTACAGAAACGTATTCTCTTTTTTTTTCTTTTTCTCTCGTGTAGAATTCGCGAGGTCGATGATGGTGGAGCAATAAAATCCCGGAATTTTATCGAGCTCAGCTCGGCCGCGTTCTTCTCTGAATTTTCTAATCCCCGGTGAGACGGGCGACAGCAAACATTACGACAAACGTCGTCGATTTCATTTCGTCGGCAGGATGACAAAGTGAAAATTCGACATTCAGGATTCAGAGGACGGAGCGCGTTTACGACAGCGGGGTTTCCCCGGCCGGAACCCCAAGTGAACGCTCTTACCGTCCCTACCTCCCGAGTCGCTGAGGGATAAATAATTGTCGTCCTCTCCTCGATGTATCGGGGCGACGTGAATCAGTGAACGGAAGAAGAAAGGCACACTTTCACGCCGGGCAACTTTCACCATCGATAAGAGAGGCCCGACCCGACGTGCGCGTGGTGCCGCTGTAACCAGAGTTCCGAAAAATCTTACTTCCACACACGGGACACGTAATTTTGTAATTATACACGGCGGTACCCCCGCCATCCTCGAACCCGGACCTCGGAGCCTTCGAGGATCAAAGGAGACATGTGTGCCGCGTGTCTGCTTAGCGCCCAATCTTTAAAAAGACTTCTTTTACAATTGGGTCACGCGATTGTGACCCCGCACGACCAATTTACATTCCTTCGAGCCTCTAATAGCCGGCATCTTTTATCTCTTTTCTTCTTTTCTCTTCTTCCCATCTTTTTAGTTCTTCCTCTTTTTCTCGAGCAGGAGGAATCCGGCTTTTTATTGCCGTGGCCGATTAGAGGGGAACTCTCGAAATTCTCTTCTCGCATGGCAAATTGAGTTCAAAAACCGGAACTGGATCCGGATCGCGAGGAATTGGCCCGACGATGATCTCAGAATCGTTTAGAAATATTCCCCAAGGCGGGTCGGCATCTCTTCTTTCGTTCAAACGCGCTTCCGGGAGATTTGATGATACTTAACACGTGCTTGACTTAATTCCACCTAATTTAACAAGAACGATCGGTAAAACAAGGTCGAAATGAAATTGCGTCCCGGACGAACCGAGTATCCTATATCGAGTATCTAATCGAGTGTCTTATTAACAATTGCGCTATTAATTAGAGACATTTGCAAAGATCGGCGTTCTCGTCGTCGCCAAAATTTCTCCCGTTCGTCATAACTCGTCTTTAATCTCACGTTTATTAAGCGCGCTTTTTATAATAATAAAAACATACAGTATACAGTTCTCTTCTTTTATTTTAAAGAGAAAGTAACGGATCCGCGCGTGCGTTTCTTCTCGCACGTTTTATCTCGAGGACCGAATGACGCAGATACGGTGCGTCACATCCGCGTGTAAAATTTCGAGAAATTCTGGCAAGATTGGAAAGCTCCAACGTGCGTTTTCACATTATGTAAGACAAAACGCGCCTGTTTATTATGGACGACGCGTGTATTACGGTACTCCCGATGACGGATGACTACGAGTGACTTCGTAATTGTCATGAATAAACATCGAGATCATTTTCGCGTATTCGTAGCCGAAAATCGATATATAGCTTAATCATTAGAGTTACTTAAACTTCTATCGAGCTAATCGCTAAACTATATGTACTCAATTAAAACCAATGCAAAATAATACAACCGAAAATTGATGACACCGACTTAAGCGAAAATTACAATAAAACTTACAAGTTTAGCACTAACAAGTTTGTGAAATAATTTCACGAGTTGTATTATTTATCAGATTTATCTCATCGATACTAAGCGCCTTTTTATAACGGGATGACATTTGTAAAATATCTATTTAATTATATATACTTTTATAATTAAATTAATAATGTTAATTATATTATTAATTATATATAATTCACGTATCCGCGTTTCGCAGGCCTGTGCATAATATGGAGTCTATTTGCTGGTTCCATCTCGTACACCGAAGAAGTCGTGCATTACCGCACTTATCGTAAGTAATATAATAAATAACTTTCGTTTTTCGACAAAAACATCTCTTTTGGTGTAAATATATACCTACGATGAAACGTTTGTCCAAACGAGGCTGCGGTTTATTGAAATAATCGACGATTTATAAATAACCGAGGAATTATGCGATTCCGAGCCCCCGCGCGGAAAAATGCTGCTCACGATAACAATAACGATAACGACCGAAAATCGCGAAACGCTCTCACTTCGTTGCGCTCGCCGTTTAAAATCCTTACGTATTTTTTTAAATTAGTCAATCCACTTTCGACTCACATAAGATAAAAATCGCACAGCGTACGGATACAGAAACTCGTACTCGCCGACGAGAGGGTGGTTGCATTCCTGGGATGCTGGACCGAGCAGATCGGACAGGCCGGTGTATGCCCGCAGGGACACGCAAGTGCGTCCGTACACGCAGCTAGTCAAGGTGCAGCATGAGCAGAGCGACCCTTTGGCGACCATCAGCGAGACCCTAGGCGCCTTAAACACCGTGGGTAACTATATCGTCAATATGACGAGGGGCGTCGAGATCTCGGATTATCCGCCGAAGGAGCTGCCCTCGGCGTTGTACACCATCTCTAAGAATATTTTAGGTAATCACTAAAATCAATATATTAAATTAGTAAATGAACATATTATACGTATGTTTATTCATTTTTTATATTAGTTACTACACAGGTACCGTAGGGCTAAGCAATTTCATGTTATTTATTCATACATACGCTTTATAAATTTTTTCAATTCCTTTTCCAGGCCGCAACGTGACAGACAGCATAGCGCCCTTAGTACGCGGTGTCGCATTGCCACTGAGACAAACGATCGTGTCCTCCACACAGGCGCCATCGGTCCAGCAGCAGCAGCAGCAACAACAACAACAGCAACAGCCCACAGAAGAACTTGCAAATAGAGTCAAGGAGTCCGCACCGCCCGCGTGCACGACGGCCGAGGGTGGACCCGGGAAATGCCAGGACCTCAGCAATTGCCCGCAATTGTTGCTCGACCTCAACAAGCTGAGACACTCGTTCTGCTTCAAGAGTCTGATTATGCCAGGAGTTTGCTGCCCAGTGGACAAAACCAGCAATCCCTCCGTTCCGATGTAAGTTCCTTATTGAATTCACATTATTTCCTGGCTGGTCATCTCCTGTATTTTAAGAGAATTATAATATATTATTAAAATATTCTTCTTATCGTGTAAAAGATTTAAATGAACAAATGTTGCAGCACTACTGGAGGCGCGTCCCCTGCGATCGTTGGACACCCTCCACGACCGACGATTCGACCTACGAAAATTCCCACACCACGCCCGATACCGCTATATCCGGTGACATCCTTGACGACGAGACCTACGTATATTGTTTCATCGCCGGACTCGTTGGTCAACAATACGAATGGCTTCGAAACAATAGCGACGATCGACAACAATTTCATTCAAGACGACGAGGGTACTTAATTGAGCACATTTTTTTTAACGCGTTAAAAACGGCGAACCTAACTGAAGGAAAATTCTTATCGGATATTCATTATGTCACTATTTATTTATTGCCAATAAAAGTGGGTAAATAAAATTTGGAAAGATCTAAAACAAAGAATGTTGATCTGTCTAGAGTGCGGAGTGATACATTCAGGTAAATTTCGAGTGGTCGGAGGCGAGGAAGCCTTACCGGGTCGTTGGCCCTGGATGGCAGCGATCTTCCTTCATAGCTCTCGGCGAACGGAGTTCTGGTGCGGGGGATCGTTGATAGGACCACGCCACATCCTTACCGCTGCCCATTGCACTCGAGATCAGCGACAGCGGCCGTAAGCAACGTTCTATCAACATTCGAGATCTACACAATTCTTATTCTCTTTAGTCAAAAATATAAAAATGAAAAAATAAACACTCGCGAATCTTTATCCTTCCACTTGATTTCAAAAGTTCCTTCAGTTAAAATTGTGCAAGAAATTCCTTTTTATTATTTCAACTGGAGGATAAAGAAATATATATTTTATATGTAAATATTTTTCATATAATATAATATCTCTGGATGGATTACAGTTTCGCCGCCCGCCAGTTCACTGTGCGTCTCGGTGACATCGATCTGGAGAGGGATGACGAGCCCTCGTCACCGCAGACTTATACGGTGAAGGAGATTCACGCGCATCCAGAATTCTCACGCGTCGGTTTTTACAATGATATCGCCGTTCTCGAGCTTACCAGAACCATAAGAAGGTCGCCATACGTGATACCCATCTGCTTGCCGCAGGTCCGCGAGAGATCTTTCGCCGGCGCCAGACCGACGGTGGTCGGCTGGGGCACCACTTACTACGGTAATTAACATCTGGTTATGTCTGACGTACTGTAATTTAAATTCTCGTCTCACACGCCGATCCATTATCAGGGTCAAAACGCCAAAAATTGATCCAGTCGAAATTTAAATAGGAATTAAAGAAACAAAAAATATTTAATATGTGCTCAAACATAGTCTTTCGTCTCTTATAGGATACGCACCTTACAGAATTAATTTATAGAAATTTATTTCGTAAAGTTAAAATTTTAATTCTAAATTTGAGCTGAAATTTTCAATCTCAAGTTTGACAAACTTGTTTCTCTTCTTACATCTACATATTTTCCTAATCGTGATAATATTTGTAATGATGATGTGGTATAACAGGTGGGAAAGAGAGTACCGTTCAACGACAGGCAGTCCTGCCTGTGTGGAGAAACGAGGATTGCGACGCGGCTTACTTGCAGCGGATCGACAGCAAATTTTTGTGCGCCGGTTACAGCCAGGGCGGCAAGGACGCGTGTCAAGGTGATTCAGGTGGACCGCTGATGCTGCAAATCAACGGTCAATGGACGCAAATCGGTATTGTCTCGTTCGGTAACAAGTGCGGCGAACCCGGCTATCCTGGCGTGTACACGAATGTCTCCCAGTTCATCTACTGGATTAAAAATAACATGAAGCGATAACGGAATCATGTGGCGGGATCGTATTTACGTGCTCCTGAAAAATGACACACATGCATACATAAATGTGAACTAATATATTCCGTAAAAAAAATGAGAAGTCGTTAATACATGTATCAATACATTATTTCTTGTAAAATTGATTTTTAATATCACATATTTTCTATAAGAAATAGACTGATAGAAATGAAAATATGTTAGAATGTATTAATTTCTGTGAAATTGAATACTAAATTCTGAAAATCAGGTTGATATAAGATATTTTATTTTCTTTTTAATTAATTTATTCTTTCAAATTTATTTTAAATATAGAATACTTGAGGAAATATCCCGATTTGGTGTTCCGCTATTGTGCCAAGTTGCCAAGGTTTTGATATCTGCGGATTTGCATATGTGCTTCTTTTCTTTTATGATTCTGAAAATATGTCAAGCAACACGTCTCGTGTATAAACACACTCCGTTAGGTCATAATAAACCACCTACGATTTTAGGAGATATTAAAAAGGTGTAACACATCTGTCACATAAATGTCTGTTGTTTTATCATTTTACGATATTTTGTTGCATTTATAAATGTGTGTACAGCCGTAAGCATAAGCATAGAAATATCTATAGTTATCCATGTTTTTTTGTTTTGTGAAAACACACGAATGTGGTCATATGTATATTCATTGAATAACATATAAATTTATAAATAAATTATTATCATTATACATCGCCTACTTTCTCTCTCTTTCTCTCTCTTTTTCTCTATATATAAATATTTAAAAAACAAGAACTTTCTTTAAGAATACATAAAATATAATTTACAAGTTTATTAAAAAATTGGGAAACACATTATAATAGTATAACAAAGAATTAGAAGTTTAGACGTGTGTGTTAAAAAATTTTATTGGAATTTTAAATTGGAAACATCTTTTATCGAAAAAAATTGATGAAAATAAAATAAGTAGCACATGCTATTTATTTCACGGAACATTTGAAGAATGCACATGACATCCCAACTGTCAAATTAATTTAAAAGTTTAAATTCGTAGTATTTCGTACATCATAAAAATTCTTGTAAAAAATCAAGGTTTAGCATTGTTGCAACTTTGTTAAAATGAAAATAAAAAGCGTTTCCGTTGAAAATCTGGGAAATATCGTGAGACAAATGGTTAATGCAGCGCTCGAAGACTCCGGTTAGTTATTTCTACATCTCTTATAATGCATCGTATGATTAGTTATACACTATTATTATTTAGATCAAATAACAAAGTTACATCAAGCCATCTATGAAGAATGGTACTTCAAAAAGATGATGGAATTAGGAGACACGACAAATAAAATGAAAAATGTGAAAGATATTCGAAAGATCAGTCAGGTTTGTAAAAAAAAAACTATACACGAGAATAATGTGGAAGACAAATAACAATGATACGTTCACAGGAGATATCATATCCCTTAAATAACTTAGCAAGGAATATATCAGATAGAGATAACTCGATGGATACTTCAAACGAAATAAAATATTTGATGAAACAAGAACCAGATAATATCAAAATAATTAAGCATGATAAATCTAGTGCACGAGATATACCTATTATGTGCAATAAATCAGTTGAAGTAGTATTATTTTTTATCTATTCTATTTCATTTTGTTATATAATAAACTGTCAATTATATCTCCTAGCTATATTAAAAAAATTAAATTATTTTGCTTAATAAATAACAAATAACATTCTCTTTATACTTATAGGCGAATGTATGTACTAAATGCAGCGAAAGAACTTGTTCAGAAATTTCTGAAAATCAAAAACGTATTAATAATAATAATGCGCCCAGTCTGGAGATAATAAAAGTCTGGAATAATCCAACGCAGAGAGCAAAAACTAGAAAAAAGCTGGAAAGCAATATTATCGATCATGAAAATAGGAAGCAAAATAGAGGGTTATTATATATACGTAATAGAAATCTTCAATTTTCACACAATTACAAAAGTTTGATACGTATAAAAAAATATTTATGTTATTCAGGAAATTAGTTAAGCAAGTGAGGAGAAAATTATCCTTCGAGTCTTGGAGGAAGGAAAAAAACATGATATACAGAAAATTATTGAAAGAGGCAGAAGAAAAGAAACAACAAGAATTACAAAAGAAATTGAAGGACATTGAATGTAAAAAAGCTTCTCAGGAAGTGGGTATATCCTTAGAAAAAGTTATTGATTATTAATGCAGACATCTCTCTAAATTATCCGCTAACGCATCCTTCAGGCCTATGCGCAGATAATAAAAGAAAAAGAAATCCAACAAGGAAGAAAACTGTCTGTTAAACAGCTACAAGTGATTCAACAAGTAAATATTGAAACTCTGCAGAAACAAATCGACGACAGACGCGTTATCAACAATCAAGCGTTCAACGTCTGGAAAAAACAGAAAGACATGAAGCTGAAAGAAGTGTAATTAATAACAACGTATACATAAATGCAAAAATAACACGTTTGGAATATGATTCTATATATTTAGCAATAACAATATATATACATATCCATAGGGAAAATATACCTTACCATCAATTAAAGAGATCGGCGGGGCCATCAACAACACTTACGGACAGATCTAGTTTGCAATTCGACTCGTGGTTAAATCAGCTGAACAATGTCTTGCACCAAAAATATTTGCGAGAACGTCGTCACTTAGTACGATCATTCTACTGTCAACCTACGTATTATGGTGCTGTGACTACGTGCTATACATAAATGATATGTCCAACTAATTGTTACAACAGACATTGCATAATAAGTCGTCTTTCATTATTTGGTAAAATCATCACTATCAAATCTTTCAGGTTATTAAATATTAAATACTGATTTGATAAAAATATTGACTAGCACTTTACATTGCTAGTTTATGTGATAATCCAATCAATCAATTAATTAGTTAATTGAATTTATCATTGATAAATAAAAATAATTTATAGCGACTAGACTTTTTTCAAAAATTGCACTACCTAATGTACTGTCCATTAGAGTACTCCATTTTCTACTTCCTATATATACATTATGTGTATGCAGGCACATGTATATATTCTCTGCAATATATATTTTTAATTTTATATCTTTTGTTTATCAGTATCCTTTAAATTATTTAATGCCTTTTGAACCAATACTCCTAAGTTCTTTGGAAGACTCATTTGTATCGATTGCAATTGTTGCATAACTTGACTTTCGGGCGAAGAGTCACATTGTATATTATTCTCACTTGTTATGATATTGTTTTCCTCGATATTATCTATACTACCGTTAGTTGTATGATCTAAATCGTTGAAGTCGTTATCACCTACAAAAAATAACAGTGGTATAACAGATCTGCTACAAATAGTACGTTAACTCAATAACTATGATTAAAATTATCCAGTTATATTTACATCTCAAATCAACATTGGCGCTTGTGTATCCCTCCAAGAGCTTCATGGTTGGTGACTGTACAGCACTGTCCAATTCACAAATTCTCAATGCCAATATTCTGCAATTCAACATATATAAGTGAATCTATAGAAACGCAAGTATATGAATGCAATTAACGTTTAACTATTTACTTGTTCGCTTTCTTCTGATGCGCCAAAGCTAAAGTTTTGTCATTTAAAGCCTCCAGCAAGGCAGTGCAAAGGCACCGTAGATCAGTAACGGCAGCAGCAGATTTCTGAGGCGGTATATAAGAACTTTCTTGAAGAAGCTGTTCGACTAAAATTGAAAGAAAATATATTCCTTCGTGTGAAAGATTTAATGATAAATAAATCTTCATGCGTGTATAAATAAATATATTTCACCTTGTTTGTGAGTCATCACTGTTCCAGCCGCAGAATTTGCTCCCAACTTGATAGCTCCTTTTACCCTTTTACTATCCAACATACTCTGGAAAAAATTAATTGCCTAATATCAGAAATAGTCACAAATTAAAGAAACGCGTAGTAATCTTTTATTTATTGTTAATCTACCTTGTACTTTGACAAAGATTGACGCGTAAGTTCCTTTTCCTCAAGCAATTGCTGTAGTCTTTCTTGCAGATATCTAAAATATAATATATACAAAATATATTTGTGGTATAAATAAAAATCAAATAATTATCTAAAGACTGCAATTAAATTACTCCTAATTACCTATTTTCATTGATAAGGGCATCTAAATCAACTGGTTTGGTAGCGTTTAAAGCTTTAGACAATTCGTGATTCAAACGATGCGCCTTACATTTGAAAGCATCCCTCTCCATCTCCAGCTCATGTTTCTCATCTAATACTGTTTGTAGATCTGTTTGCAACTGTGAACACTATGGCAGAAATTAATCTCATTAAATAACAATACCTTTTCAAAATATAAATCAATTCAAAGAATTAATAACTAACAATAAACACAAGGTAAATCGATAATAGATAAAAAATTGTGCATTACTTTAATTTTTGATACAATTGTGATATTAATTTTTTCTCTTTATGCTGACCTTCAAGTTCAGCTTCTCTAACTGTTCTATCATCTCTTCTCTTTGGTGCATGGATGGTGCTAATTGAGTTTCTTGCGGTTCAATTGGCATACGATTGTTATTAATACGTAACACCTTGATATCACCTTCGGCATCCGCTAGCTTCTGCCTTAAAGTTTCAACCTGCAGCCTGAGGCACTTATTTTGCTCTCGTGCTTCTGTCAATAGATCTAAGGTTCTAAAATCGTCCTCTAAGCTGTAACACCTGCAAAAAATATTTATTGCTCAATTGCTAATGAAAGAATCGTGGAACAGTCTTTGAGCAACGCCATCATGGGCCTGAGATGAGACCTGTTTAATTCCTTCATATCGCACATCTGCTTCTTCAAATGTAGAAACCTCTCCTGAATTTGCTCGGCCATCAGCTTAAACTGATCTCGTTGTGTCCTACATTGATCCATCTCCTGGCTCAACAATATGAGCGCTTCCGACTTCATTTGCAATTTTCTCTTTAACATCTCCTGCGAACGTATGCATTTTTCACATAGAATTACGAAGTCTACGGGACGGAATGAAACATCTTAAGCAAACGTCAACCTACTTTTGACTCCACGTCGACATCGTTGGCGCCAGTTTCCTTGAGACGGCCCGTCTTTTCCTCCATTGTATTGTTCTTAATTAAAGACTATATCATAAGATACAATGAGCGTTTTAACACTTTTGACGGTCGAATTTCAATAGGGTTCACAGACCGATTTCACGATTTATTTTGCGAGCGATGAGGTTATGTAAAGATTGAGGTTAAGTTAGAAAGGATTCTCTTATGGTGGGTTCACATCATGCCCGACGTTTGTTGCACAACTTCCAATGAAAAGATCAGTTTTCTAGAGATAAAAATATCCCTGGCAAAATTACCGGAAATCTCGATTTCGTATTGGACATCGGAATTTTGTATATCGGATGTCGATGCAGTGTGAAGCCTCCATTAGGCCATGCACGTTGGTGCCTCGACGCTCGAGAGCTGTTGACAACGTGATATCTGATGCAATATTAATGTTAATTTAAAGCGAACGGTGCATCTGTCCCATTAATTATTGACACGGCCGGTTGTATGTAGAAATAACAGGTTATAATGGACAGAGAAGGTATGTGACGTCAACATAAAATATTTATATTATAATGATATGTTGAATAACATAAAGTCTTTGACAAACTTTTGCAGAAATATGTCAATATTTCAACAGCATTATAAAAAATGAGAAGGATGTTTCTGCCGGTATGGCTGCCATTCGTACTTTGTTGAAAGTATTGAAACATTCTAAATGTAAGTATCGCCGATATATATTTTAATATAACATATTTACCTAACATAAACACACACACATATTGCAAAACAGATATTTATCGCGCATATTCACATTGAGCGAGCTTCTTAAATATTACGATAAAATATTTAAAATTTAACGTTTCCATTAAAACCATCTCTCATGTGCTCTTTTCGCTTTTGTAGCAGAGACAGTTCAGGAGCTCCGGATTTGCTTACAACATGCAATCGACGCTATGCGCTCCACGGAAACTCCAGTCACCGCGATTGCCTCAGGAAGTGAATTGTTCCTCCGTTTTATCACGTTAGCAACATTGGATACACACGTAAGAATATTAACGTTTAGACTTTGTCTTATAATTTTAGAAATAAATTCAGACTTTAAAGTTTAACACTGACATGATACAATTTGTTTATGTGCTTTTAATTAGTCAATCGCAGAATGCAAAGGAATCATGCTAGAAAGAGGCAAAGTATTTTACGAGAAATTGGTTGCAGCGCGAGGAAAAGTAGCCAAGGTAGCAGCACACTTTATTACTGATGGCTCGGTAAGAACAGATATATAAGAAATATTTGAGATATTCCTATTGATTTTCTTTTTTTACTTTTATTGTGTTATTTTTTATCAGACTATACTCACGCATTCCAAATCAAGAGTAGTGTTGCAAGCAATGAAGGAAGCTGCTGCGAGTAATAAAATATTTCAAGTATACGTCACGTCAACATCACCTGACAATAACGGGTGAGTAATAAAATTACATTCTGAATAAAAAAATATGTATTTTTTTATTCTTGCGATTCTAAGCAATATGTGCTTTGTCTTTCTTTTTACGATTGTAAACTTCAATGTGTGCTTTGTCTTTATCCTTTAGAGAGGAGATGTGCCAGAGCTTAACAAAATTAGGCATATCGTGTACAGTGATACTGGATTCTGCGGTGGGATACGTGATGGAGCGCGTAGATATGGTCATGGTTGGAGCGGAAGGTGTTGCGGAAAGCGGTGGTGTAATCAATAAGGTATACGATAATTCGACGGCGATTGTATAATTCTTTTAAATTTATGTATAAATGATTTTCTCATTTCTTTTACAGATAGGTACATATACAATGGCTATATGCGCGAAAGAGGTGAAAAAACCATTTTATGTATTGACGGAAAGCTTCAAATTTGCGAGAATCTATCCTTTGAATCAAGTAGATTTACCTGACGAATTTAAGGTAAATTATATCTTTGTACACTGATTTCAGATCAATTATAACTTTTATATAGAAACAACGCAAAGGAATATTTTTCGCATGTCTATAAGATGCATCGTTATTGCTTGTTTTAGTATACATCTAGTACTCTAAACAAGAATTTGAAAAAGGAACATCCCTTGGTTGATTATACTCCACCTCATTATATCAGCCTGTTGTTCACGGATTTAGGAATTCTAACGCCATCGGCTGTTAGTGACGAACTCATTAAATTATACTTGTAATTTGGAGAATTTGTCAAGTGGTGAGTTTTCTAAATTCCGCGAGTATCATAATACAATGTGAGAACATTATATGAATTATGTTTAAGTTTCGTCTGCCTGAAAGTGTAAAGACTAAGAAGTGTGGAAACGTTGAACTTTTGTAAAAGACTGTATATATAATCTTTATTAATTTATTATACAGCAATATTGAGTATTTATATGTGGAAACAAGATAAATGTCTTTCATATAATTACACGTAAAATATAACAAGTAATAAAGTGTCTATACGAGGGTTACATTATGTTAAAATATATTAAAATGAATTTCTTCATAATGGAGTCTTATATAATTTACACACATAAACTGCTCATAATTTCGTGCAATGTGTAACACGGTGTGTCATTCGAACAAGAAACAGAACGTCTAAAATACAAGAATATTGAATTATTAACTTTGGAAAAGCGTTAAAAACGTTATAGCCGTTTAAATTTTATACATTTAAATTACAAATGGACACATGCATTTACATTTCATTTTCATCATGATTATACATATATTACACAGTAATTTATGAATATAAGATTATTATCAGAGAAATGAGAGAAGTTTTTATAGTTAGGATATTATACTGCAAGAGTCTTAATTCTACTTCTTTTCCCCTCTTCAATGGCTTATATAAGACTAAGGTATTCTTTGAAGACTTAAAGTCAACAATATTAGTCTTTTCGTGATATTTTGCGTGTTTCCTTTCAATGAGATTCCATACTACAAAGAATTAACTGAATTAATATACGATATGACAACGGAGATACATTGCTTAAATACTATATATTTTAAATATACTGAAAATTTCTCATATGGAAAATTGTAAGTATGTAGAATTGTGATCGTATACTTTATGTACAAATCTCCGATGTTTCCACTGTGCTTCTAATTTTCATGAAAAATGGCAAAATTTACAATAAATACACAAATATAAGATACATTTGAATACACATCTACAAAATTCAATGTACATATGCTCATTATATGTACATCCGAGAAACACTACAAAATATTAAAGAGAACACACGATAGAATTGAATAAATAAAGCACAGAACATGCTACGTCATATTCGTGAATACGCAATAAAAATACATATAATATTACATATAAATATTACATATAAATTCAAATTATATATATGAAAGTGATAACAATATTACTTGTAAAATAAATTGAATTATTATGTGGACGGAGAAATATAATAATTTATATTTATAAAACAATAATTAAACATTACGAATTAAAAACATAAACAATGGCATTCACATTGACATGATTTCGTAATGACGTATATAATGGCAATTAATGCATCGTGAGTTAAGATTCTTTTTATTCAATGTATCAGAAGTATCTCGCTAATGTGGATCAGACAGAAGTTGCACCAATCATATCTTTCCTCGATATATCATATGTATATTTGTAAGATAAAATACGGTTTGGTTGAGTGTGAGCATTTCATATCTTTAAAGCTCGATATATATACAAATTATTACAGGAATTTCATGACTTGTAAATATACAAAATAAAAGTCAGGAAGCTATAGCACCAATTTATACTTCTTGTTGGCTGTAAAATACTCTTAACATAATACTCATAGATACGCTTGCGATAGTGTCTCGACCACGGTATATATTTGTTCAAAATGCGGCCGTTTCTCTGGTTCGTAGTCCCAGCATCGCAACATTAATCGATAGATCTCTTCGGGCGTTCCATCCGGAGCTGGCATTCGATACCCTGATGTAATTAGTATACGCATAAATTGCCAGAATAATATATAATCGCAAGCGTATTAATCTCCAGTTAAATTTTCGTCGATTTCTGTTATTCGCTCTTACCTGCATCTATCTTCTCACGTGCCTGCGAATTGGACATACCGCTATAGGGGTTGCCGCCTTTGGAAAATATTTCCCATATGAGAATCCCGTAACTCCAGACATCGCAGAGCGATGTGTATTTACCTGAAAGACAAGATGTAATGTATCGGTGATTAGCAATAAAATTTTTGACATTATCAAAACGGCGAAAACGAAAACTTGTGATTTACCGAAATTCAGAGCTTCTGGCGCAGTCCATTTAATGGGAATTTGTTTCATACCGTCCGAAACTATGTATTCTTCCTCCTCTCTTGACATTCCAAAGTCGGAAATCTTGACTATGCATTCATATCCTAAAGAAATCATGTTCGACATTGTATTCAACATTATACATATATGATTCAATTATCACCGCTCGTCAAGTTCAAATTTAGTGTGTCTTCCCTCTTTCCCTCCCCTCTTAATATGTAGTTTATTTACCTACGAGGCAGTTGCGAGCGGCTAAATCTCTATGGATGCAAAACTTAGATTCCAAGTAGCTCATACCAGCCGCAACATCTTTGCACATACGCAATTGTTCCCATTGTGTTATTGTACTAGCATTCTTCCGCAAATACGTAAGTAATGAACCACCTAGAGTTAGCGATTAGCGTGTAGAGTATAGGTACATTGTAGGGTATAGGATTTTAATACGATAGCACGACGGCCAGAGATGTTAACAGTGTTAGTAAAACGCAATGATAATGAGACTTATCAGCTTACCGGGCACCAGTTCCATCACGATCATGATCGGCTGCTTTTGAACACATATGCCGATAAGTTTGACTATATTCGGGTGATCGTACTGCTTCAATATCCTTCCCTCTTGCAAAAACTTGCGTTTCTGGTCGTCCGGTAACGATACCTTACATGTTTTCACGGCCACTTCAGTCTTACAAGCCTTCAGTTGCGCCTTATAAACGTCTCCGAAATTTCCCTGTGTATCACATCGTCGGCATCATCATATCGCGGCACGTAAAATAGAAGAAAGCTATTGTCGGCCTACTCACTCGACCTATTTTCTCCAAAAGGATGACATCATCGTTATTAAGTTCCCATCGCTCGCGCGAAATTGCCGTCTTAAGAATAGCACCAGACCGACTGGTCACCGGCAAGTTGGACGCCGATTGATACCTGATTAATTCTTGAATAGATGGAAATGTGGGTCCTTCAAATCTATAATGTCCCTGCAATAACGTACGAATTAAATTCTCTATACTATTTTAATATTATATTTATATTCTATCAGATTTATTCTTACTTCTGATGTAGTTTGTACAATAAAATGCTTGTGCCCGTCCCAGCAAACAGATAAAACTATTTGACACTCATCGTTTCTCATTGTTTCGCGTACTAAAAAATCTCCTTCATTGACGAGTAATCTTACGACTTCTTCTCTCGGTAGTACACCGTGAAACCATTCCTCTTCCATAAGAGGAGAGCCATTTCCGTTACTTTTTTGGTTGTTAGTTAAATGCGAGATTCTACGTAACGGTACCTGCAAATAAATTTAATTTTCCCAAATATATATTGACAGTAAAATAAGTAATAATTTGTAATTTTAATCACTTCCACATATATATGCTCATTTTATTTCTATACAAATGTATAGATATTAGTACAAAAATATTCATTCTCATGCATAGCATTGACCACAATCTCATAATTCAACATTAATAAAAAATATTCTAGATGATATGCTCATTATTCATGCAACATTTTCTAATCGTAATAAATCATGTAAATCAATAATTTTGTATATAAAATATGGTAGCAAGACAAGGTTGCTTGCGAGCCTTGCACTAATTTTTGTAATTAAAAAATACGGAAAACTAGATACTGCCTACATCTGTGACAGTATAACGATAAAAAATTTATTACACTCCAAAAGCTGAGAGAAATGTGTTGTATATGAGATCTGACATAAAACATATCAAACATCTTATCGCTTGGACGCAGGAAACACACGAGCACTCAGATATCACACGAATAAAGTGTAACACATACAACAGGGGGGATATTTTTTTCTGCTTTAGCTGTAGGCCCTTCGCTATTTGCCCTAATCATTCCGTTTTTCGAGTCATTAATTGTCGGCAAGGATTTAAAAGGTGATTTTAATATTGTCATGAACCGCTGATTTCTCCTCAGTGTGAACAGACCGTTGTCTGCGACTGTATTTCTCTGTAAAGGGCTAGATCTAACTAACTTATAATTCCAGGCAACTCAGCGTTCAATGGGAAAGAGTAATCAAACATAATAACACTTTCGTAACATAAGTGCCACAGTTAGAAAATGATTTTCTATGCAATGTGTGATTTTCTAACTTTTGTAGATACTGAGATTTGATTATAATAAACTCTAAACATTTCTGGGAACATTCTTAATATCAAGGAATAGTTGCATAATACTAGATCTATTATAATTAACAAAATTTAGTTTTTTTTTCTTAACAAAAAAAAAGAAAGAAAATTATTTTTTAGATTACTTACTTTATTAATTGCAGGTGAATCAGTGAAAGAACCTTCCACGGAAAGATCACAACCCGAAGGTACCTCTTCACAGCCTAATTCATTGAGAGCGCTTCTAATGACCTCCACTTGTTTCTTTAATTTTTTCTCCTGGCAACGTATTCTCAGCTCTTCTCTTTCGCGAGAATAGTCCAAGACATTAATCCTAGTAATATAGGACACATGAAAAAGATGTTTGAGGATGTCGAACGTGATTGTAACAAAGTATTAGCATTAATGCACCACATCAACGATAAAAGATTTATACCTAGAATCGCCATTATTTTCTTGTGAGAATTGCGGGCTCTGTCGATTTTGCGTGGTTTTTAGAGAAGCTTCGAGTTCCGTGAGACGACTTCTCAACCAATCTATAGTTAAGTTATCGACAGTCAGCTTATTTGGCGATAATTTTCCTGAAGTGTCATCCACAAGGTTTTCATCGAATGTAAATCTTATCGGAGATGCTGGCCTAGTTCTACGTTAACATCGAAAATTTATAACATTTAGGTATATTAAAATTGAAATATATTTTCTATGTAGAAATAATTATGTTTTATATATATACTTGTGCTTTCCAATAAAATCTCTATACTCTTCGATAGGCTTAATATTATCGACTGCCTTCAACACTCTTTCATGGATCTCCAAGAATTTCTCTGTTGTAAAATCTGTATACTTGACAATATCCTGAAGTATTCCTTTCCTAGAAATTCGCGGGAACTTAGATATTATACATGTGTGTGAAATAATAATCGTTAATCTCTATATAAAGTTTTTACCTTTTCCATCTTTCTAGTTGCATGCAAATAGAAAAATTTGAGGTAAAATATTAAGATCTTGTTTAACGATAAAAGGAGTTTAACGATAGAAGGAGGAGTTAGAACTTTTCTAGGAGTGTACCATATGGGTATCGTATATATAAGCTATTTATAACGCAACTCACCATGAAGTTATGAATTCCTGGTGAATAGCCTGTTGTCGATGAAGCAAACTTGGCAAATAACAAGTTCTTAAATCATTTTCACATTCTGTCACAGCGCCTAGTAGTAAGACGTATTCATTGTGCGTTAGATGAAGCTTCCTACACGCCTTCTGATATTTTTCTCTTAGTTCATCCAACTTGCGACCTCCTCTACCAGCTAAAGAAGTTACGTTGCTGTATCACTTTCTTATCACACAAATACAACAGATTTGAAATGATCCAAAAGAATTGTTGCACACAACACTTACACTTAACATATAACTCTTCAAATTTCGACCTCGAGAATTTGTACGCCTCCAAACTTTTCTGATATTCCACTTTTTTCCTAGTTACATCCTCCGTCAGCTTCAAACATATGAATTAAAAAGAAAATTTAAATGACAAAAGCACAATGAGATTTATCTAAATTTTTACCATTTTTTGCCATATTACACTTTGATAAGTATAATATATATTTATCTTGCTTACCTGCTGAAATTGATTATTCAGCCAATTCTGTTCCTCTTGATACAACTTTCTGGCTCTCCTTCTTTCCGAGTACAATGTACTCAACTGATCTACAACGATATTTTCAATAGAATCTGCCTGCTGCTTGATCAATTTCGCCGTTTGATCAATCGTGTCCATTATGTCTCTCCAGCTCTGCAAAAGTATGTTTCTATATATACTTTAAGCAAAATATTAGCAGGATGCATTTGCCGCTAGCTGTCGTTATGTTCTGTTAGCAGATTCCGTTACAATTAAAATTTCTACTGGCGTTCTGCCGAAAGAACTCGTAGCAGACATCTCACACAGCTGTTCGCGCTCGACAGAGATTCGGCTATCTAGAACAAATTAACCACCTGCGCTATGAGACTGCCGACGAGATCCTCGTTGCGCTCGATCTTTTTCCCCTGGGCGGTGAGCGAGGTAATGGTCGAGGCATACTCCCGGTCGGACTTGACCTTCATCGTGAGGCATCTTCGCATCGTCTCCAGCAGCTTGATCTCGGCATCCTGGCGGGCCAGCAGCGCCTCGTGCGATGCCTGACCCTGCAGGCTCGTGGAGAAGCCCATCGCTTCCGATCCTTCGGCGGATCGCGGACCGTCCAGGACTGTCAGGCGGTAACGCGGTACTCAACGCCGGCTCATACTCGACCTACAGTGGAATATTCTAGTCGTGACATCGGCGGATATCCCAACATTTAATTTAGGTGGGCTTGGCGCGGTTGAACAACGACGACGACGTGTCCGGGTCGTTACATGACCAGCACGGAGCACCGATGACGACGACGACGACGACGACAACGTGTGCCGTTACTCCGGCGCGTCCCCGCGCAGCTCTGAGATCAACATTTATATTTATACCCGTCTCTCCCAAAAGCTGCGAGAAAAATTCACTTTTACTAGCGAAATACCGCCACTGGATACGTCGCACGATGATGTCGATCAAGGAAGTCCGCTGTGGATCACGGCTCGATCCCGCCGCCTCGTCGATGTCGATCGCGCGATCTAAAATCCCTAATCCCTAGTTCCTCAGTCCTCACTATAGAGACTCTAGACTCTAGTTAATCGGCCGCGCCAAACCCGTCGCGCAACGCGACGGCGACGGCGACGGCGACGGCGACCTTCGGGGGCTTCAGGCCTTCTGCAATCGTCGTTCTCCAGGACCGACGTCTTTTACAAATATAATAAAATAAAAAGAATATGTTTGATATGCTTTTACAAGTTATACAAAATTATAAATTTTTTACAAAAATATTAT